>NC_134105.1:49255000-49558030 GCF_040939455.1 Microcebus murinus | reverse complement strand
AAGAAAACAGGAGAAAAATCTTTGTGACCTGGGGTTACACGACTTCTGACTTGACATCAAATGCATAATTATTTTAAAAAATTAATAAATTGGACTTCACTAAAATTAAAAACTTTTACTCTCCATATGATTCAGTTTAAGAAAATAAAAAAAACAAGCTATAGACTAGGAGAAAATATTTTTAAATCACATATGCAATAAAAGACATATCCAGAATTTATAAAGACTCAATGGTAAGAAAATAAACAACCTAATTTAAAACTCGGCAGAAGACTTAAAGAGACATCCCACCAAAAAGGATACTGTATATACACATGGCAAAATAAATCTATGAAAAGTTGTTCAACATCATTAGCTCATTGGGGAAATGCAAATTATTAATAAAACCACAATGAGATACCACTGCACATCTACTAGAATGGCTCAAATAAAATATGGTGACAATACTAGGTGCTGATTAGGCTGTAGAACAACTGGAATTCGCAAATATTGATGGTGGAAATGCAAAATGATATAACCACTCTTAAAAACACTTTGGCAGTTTCTTAAAAAGTCAAATGTACATTTACCATATGATCCAGCACCTCTGGGTATCTACTGTACATAAATGAAAACTTATGTTCACCTAAAAATCTATACAAGAATGTGTATAGCAGCTCTATTAATATTTGCCAAAAACTGAAAACGACCTAGCAGATAAATGCATAAACTGTGATACAACCATGTAATAAAATACTACTCAACAATAAAAGGAATGAACTACTGATACATACAATTTGGATGATTCTCAAAGGCATTCTGCTGACTAAAAGAATTCAGTCTCAAAAGGTTACATACTGCATGATCTCATTGATACAACATTCATAAAAACAGAAAACTATAATGATGGAGAACAGATCAGTGTTTGCCAGGGGTCAGGAGTGTGTGTGTGTGTGTGTGTGTGTGTGTGTGTGTGTGTGTGTGTGTGTTGGTGTTGGGGCTGGGATGTGACCATAAGGGACAGCATAAGGGAGTTCTTTGGTGATAGAAGCGTTCTGTATCCTAATTGTGGTGGGGGTTATATGAATCTATGTGTGTGTTAAATTAATACAACTGCACGATCTCCCTCCACCACCAAAAAAGGGAGCATATTTACTATATGATGATATTTTAAAAATCTGAAATAAAAACCCCACAGGAAAAAAAAAAGGTATTTCATTTTAAAATAGAAGCTCAAGAAGTAGAATAATTTCTTCTGGATTGGGAAAAAAATTACAGTTTTTATGAAGGATGAGACGTTTAAAAAATGTATGTTAGAGGTACAGCCTGTAATACTTGTTCACAATCTATCTTCTCTGGTAGACTGTGTATAATGAGGGCAGGAACAATGTCTTGCTTGCTCATATCTATATAAGCAGCAATTAAAGCAGTACTCTGCACACACTAGCACTCAATAAGTATATGATTGACCTGTTGCCCATGATATCAATAGGTAAAGATACAATAATAGGACATTCTAGGGAAAGTAAAAAACATGAGAAAATACCTTAAATTTCCATTTTTCTCCTGTTTCTAAATATCCCCTACTCTTCATGGTCAGTTAAAGTTCTAGCTGGTTCCCTTGATTGTTCCAACCCACCATTCATCTTACCAACTTATCCAAACTTGCTCTAGCAAACTTAGTGTAACATTTTAGTATAGTGCTACTCAGTATTTTAAAGCCTATGCCTCATTTCCTTTAATAATCATTAAAATGTGCCCCTTTTAATGTCATTTAAATTTTAAAATATACTACATCACTAAAACCAAATCAAAGCACTGCTTAGCTTCAAACTACACTTGGTTCATTCATCCAATCCTCTGAGATATTTTCATCTACCCCATATCTCCCCTAAATTGGGCAATCCTTCCCTCCTCATGTGTTCCCATACCCACATCACTATTAATAGTTTAATGCTTCATGATCAGTGTTTACTCATTTAAGATTTAATATTATTTCCTAATGTGCTAACATGTAACTCTTTTCCTTGGCTCTTTCTTTTCTTGAGGACAAAGATCTGCCTACTACTTCTTTATTATAACTAATGTAATGTGTAATAGATACTTGCTAATTGGATGTCCCTGTGTGCCATTCCCCAGCTTACTCTACTCCTAATATTTTTACTTCTCTGCTAAGAAAAAAAAATTTTTTTCTTCAAAAGCTAAACCCAGACAATTTTTGTAATAGATGTTTAAAAGGACATAGACAAATGTACCTTTTAGTAATTCTGCATACTCATATCTGAAATTGCCAGAAAGCTTACAATGCCAGCATTCTGTAACTCGCACGATTGCACTTACATTATATGCTGACATTAGCCTGAATCAGATGATTGAGCTTAAGCTGGCCTTGAATTTAACTTGGCTGATCTTGTGTTCCATTATAAACAAAAGATAAAATTAAGAATACATATAAAATATTGGATATTTATCAATTGTGTATAAAAGAAATTGAAAAATATTTTTGAAAAATGGAATCATATTCCAAGTCCTTTATACTATGTAGTTCTTCTTCTTAACATTAACATATATTTTCAGAAATGTATTATGTAAAAAAATAGCAGAGTATTTAAAGTGTAAACTAACTTTGGTCAAATACCACAAATACAGTGTGTAAAATATTCATAAGAATTTAGGATAGCTCTTCTTCATTTGCTTAGTACTTGCCATCGTTAACAAGTACCAACACTTCAAAGCAAGCAAAATCCTTTATCCCTTAGACTTTCAACAACTGGTTCTAGTTCCTGCCCCCCAAATTATCTCACCACATGAGATGGTTTACTTCCTCTAAATCAGTCCAACTGTTTATTTTTCCTCAAATCATTGTGTAGTTCTTTTTTTTTTCCACAAATTAAGCTAGGCTGAGTAGCAAAGATAAGCTTACAATACTATGTAAGGCTAGCAGGGCTATTTCTGAATGCCTTTATACCTGTAAATTCATGAACAAGTGAAAGTCAGTACCTTTTTAAGAGCAGAGGACTTAGTATCCAGTTTACAAGTTAGAAATAATTTTTACTTATTTTTATTTTTTTTTTTTTTACGACTAACCAAACTGTAGAGAGAAATAATTTTTACATACTCTCTAATAAGAATGGTTGTATATGCCTGGGTACACATATAGCCATAGTGTTCAATACATACAAAAGCAGTCTTAGAAGTCATAAAAAATTTAACATAGTGCTGAGAAGTATTCTCTCTCTCTCTCTCTAATGAATCAAATAATATGTTCACCCTCTGGTGGCCAAAATCAGAAATACATTTCTTTTTTCCTGGCTTATATCCAAAATATCATTAGTGTGGTACATGAAGTTTCTGCTTCATATTTAACGTATATGAAAATAGTTCTCAAAGAAGGCCACTGGCTTTTTTAAAAAACAGGTCTACTCCAACACCTAATAGAAAATCAATAGAATTAATAAATATAGTAATTTTAAGAATCACTTATGACAGCATGTGATACTTAACATTTCAACTGGTTTTATAATACCAGAACTGTAAAAATTTAAAATTGGAAGTAATTATAGTTATCAGGAATCTATTCTCCAATTTAAAACTGCATGTTAGATAATCAGTGAAAGAATTAAATTTTTGCTTCTGCTGTTTGTTAATCTGTTAATGAAATGAAAAACAAAGTCTGGGTGAATGGAATTGAATACTAATGAGACTTTTAATACTTATAGTTCTAGTTTTAATTTATAAATATCCTTAAGAATTAGAAAACCTTCATTCTCTATATATAAATTTATTTTTTATTTTCCACTCATTTTACTCAACTATACTACCAATATTTATTATGTATCTATTGCAGTTTCTATGGCATATGCTGGGGTTATAACTGTCATGTTTTCAACCTAGTCAAAAGTATATATAAATAAACAGCAATCCCAATACAGTAGGGTGTATGCTACAACAAAGAATGAACACTAAGTGTTAGGGCCATCAAAGCAGTCTTAGTAAGGGAAGTAATCCGGAAAGGATTCTTGAGAAAAGTGACATATTCATTGAGACATGAAAGAGGAGGAGGGAAGTGGGAGGGAAGAATTATTCTACAGCAAGAAGGAAATGTTATATATAAAGGGTCTGAAGTGGGAGAGAATGTGGAAATTGGGAGAAACTACAGAGGTATGGGTGCAAAGAAGCCTGAAAAGAAATGGTCAGATGTGAGAAGAAAATCTGAAGAATATGGTGTCCTAGAAAGATCAACAGTATCTAACACTGGAGAGAAGACTTTAAAATATCCTCTGGATTTAGTGACAAAGAAGTTATTGATGTCCTACGAGGGAACAACCACTGTTTGAATTAACTGGAAAAAATGAACAAGAGTCAAGAAAGTAGACGTTTCTTTGGCTGTGCAGAAGCTTTTTAGTTTGATCATTACAGTGAATGGATAACATCCTACAGAATGGGAGAAAATATTTGCATGCTATACATCTGATAAAGGGCTAATAACTAGAATCTATATAGAACTCAGGAAACTCAGCAAGAAAAAAATTGAACTCCATTAAAAAGTGGACAGAGGACAAGAACAGAAACTTTTCAAAAGAAGACAGACCAATGGCCAAAAAACATATGAAAAAAATGTTCAACATCTCTGATCATCAGGGAAATGCAAATCAAAACCACAATGATATATCACTTAACTCCAATGAGAATGGCTTTTATCAAAAAGTCCCAAAACAGCCGGGCGCAGTGGCTCACGCCTATAATCCTAGCTCTCTGGGAGGCTGAGGCGGGCGGATTGCTCAAGGTCAGGAGTTCAAAACCAGCCTGAGCAAGAGCGAGACCTCGTCTCTACTATAAATAGAAAGAAATTAATTGGCCAACTAATATATATAGAAAAAATTAGCCGGGCATGGTGGCGCATGCCTGTAGTCCCAGCTACTCGGGAGGCTGAGGCAGGAGGATAGCTTGAGCCCAGGAGTTTGAGGTTGCTGTGAGCTAGGCCGACGCCACGGCACTCACTCTAGCCTGGGCAACAAAGCAAGACTCTGTCTCAAAAAAAAAAAAAAAAAAAAAAAAGTCCCAAAACAACAAATGTTGGCATGGATGTGAAGAGATAGGAACACTCATACACTGTTGGTGGTACTGCAGACTAGTAAAACCTCTATGGAAAATAGTGGAGATATCTCAAAGAACTAAAAGTAGAACTACCATTTGATCCAGCAATACCACTACTGGGTATCTACCCAAAGGAAAAAAAGATATACTATAATAAAGACATTTGTATTAGAATGTTTATAGCAAAACAATTCACAGTTGCAAAGATGTGGAAACAACCCAAGTGCCCATCAATACATGAGTGGAATAATAAAATGTGGCATATGTATACCATGGAGTACTACTTAGCCATAAAAAATGGTGAACTAATACCTCTTGTACTATCCTGTATGGAGCTAGAGCTCATTCTTCTAAGTGAAGTGTCACAAGAATGGAAAAACTAGCACTACATGTACTCACCATTAAATTGGTACTAATTAATCAACACTTACTATGCACATATAAAAGTAACATACATCAGGTGTCAGGCAGGTGGAAAGGGGGAGGAGGGATGGGTAAATTCACACCTAATGGATGTGGTGTGTGCTGTCGGGAGGAGGGGCATGCTTGTAGCTCTGACTCAGGTCGTGCAAAGGCAATATAAGTAACCAAAGCATTTGTACCCCCGTAATATTCTGGGGAAAAAAAAGAAAAGAAAGTAGACGTAGCAAACATCGACAACTCTTTCAAGTTCTTTCACTGTGAAGGGGAGGAAAGAAGTAAGATGATAGAGAGAGATGGGAAGTGAGAGGTTTCTTAAAGATAAAGAGTCTAGAACATGAGTAAATAATAATGAGGAAAAGCCAATATAAATGGAATGTTTGTAGATAAAACTCATTCATGGGAAGTTTCCATGGGGACACAGAAGAGACAAGCAGGGATAGAATTTAGAGCACAAGAGAGATTGGGTGCATCTAGATGTCTTTTTAGTAAGCTGGATCCTTTTGCTTTTCAAATTAAACACCATGCAAAATTACCTACAAAATAACATGGTTAATCTGGCAGAACTCTAAAAAAACAAAGCACCTTTCAAAATTAAAGAAAACATTCTTGTATGTTAATTCGGTTGGTTAAAGAATTACTATCAGTCTATGACTCAAGTATTTCAGGACTTTTGAATAGTTTTTCTGGATATTCCAGTACCACAGTACTCAGGTAATCCTTAAAAAATAATTTAGTTAAAGGTCCAAAAATGTAGCCTAGTTTATATTCTTTATTTTTTTTATTCTTTTTCTTTCCTTTTATTTTCAGAATGGCAAAGTATATTTTATATTCTTTATATAGCTGATTCCCTTGGGCTTTCATTTACTTAGAAGAAAGTTTAACTTGAAACAAAACATCTTTGTCTTCTTTACTAATTGAAAATAAGACCAGTAAGACAGTTTTGGGTCTTTTTTCTTTTTAATAAGTGAGCAATGGAAAGGGGGGAAAATGGCTTGATATATCTAAGTGATGACAGTGGTGGAAGGTAAGGCTTAAGTGCCTATTACTCTTTTTCTTGAGTCTCCATGTTCTAATGATACCACTTCATGTCACCTATCATCCTATTATAAAAGCTCCTTTACAACTTGGGGGCATAGATAATACCTTTATTATATGCTTTTAGTATCATAGCCAGATAATTAATTTTCCATAATTCAATACTTTGTGAAATAGAATAGAATATATGATCACATTTATTGAATTTATAAGGCATTTGGCAATTAATAAAATGTTTTCACATTTCATTATTTTTAAAGACACATCATCTGAAGAATTCAAACTGCTAGTAATGACAACCCATTTTACAGATATCTAAATCAAGGTCCAAAAATCCAAATGACATTTAAACTACATGGTAACATGTACTCGTTATGAAAAAAATATACTGCCATAATGGCATTCATATTTCAAAAGCTGACATTTACTGGTCAGGTATTCTGTTACTGATATTGTCATACAGTTCTTAATTGCCTAATTTTTCATGCCCTATACTGCTTCATTAAATGTATATTTGATTTAACTCCTATTATTTCAAAATATATTTAATAAAAGCAATCCACAAATAAATTCATGAAAATTTACTATTAGAACAAAATATTTCTAATATTATCATTAGATTTGGGCTCTTAATGTAAAAATAAGTGCTTATAAGTTTTGGTTTAATTTTTTTGATTGGAAAGCTAACTGGCTATTTTTATATTTACATTTCCTTTTAGATTTTTTAAGGTGAGTATGATAAATCTAAAGTATAAAAGATTTTGTAGAATTCCTTGAATACTAATTTTTAAAATCTTACCTGTAATTTTATTTTGACTTACTATTTCTAAATTAAATGTGCTTAGAGTTCCCACCAAAGTAAGAAGGCCACACATTAAAAAGATTATTTATATTTTAATAATAAAGTATATATAACATGGACATAAAATATAAATGCATATAAATTAGATTATTATTTAGGTATATCAGTTAAATTGATTAGTATTTAGTTGATTAACAAATAACAGAATAAATCTGAAATACTTCTTAGATTTAAGAAATAAGGGAATATATACAATAATATATCCATTCTTGTTGTTCATTCAGGGGCATTACATGTTGACAAACCTGCACATAAAAAGAGAAAGCTTTTACTTTCCTTTTGTATATTGTTATTTTTGGATATTTTTTCAATTAGGACATTTTTAGGCCTTATGTAAAAAATATCCCTATGCAGATAAAATTCTATAGTATTATTTTTACAGGCACTAGAAAGCTATGATCTGAGATCTAACAGGACAATCCAGTCTAAATCCTACCCTAACATACTAATTGTCAGTTGGTGTGTGTAAATGCGGGTAAAGAAGAATGGCAGAAAGTGGAGTAAATACCTTTCCTTGATAAGCCTAGAGCATTTTCTGAAATCTTAATTGGAGAAACAGAAAAGATAATCTCTCTTTAACCTGTCCCAGAATGTTTTAGGACTTTGTAGGCCAGACACAGTGCTAAAGCCTGTAATCACAGCACTTTGGGGTTTTTTTGTTTGTTTTTGAGACAGAGTCTCACCGTGCTGCCTGGGCTAGAGTACCATAGTGTCTGCCTAGCTCACAGCAACCTCAAAGTCCTGGGCTCAAGCAATTCTTCTACCTTAGCCTCCCGAGTAGCTGGGACTACAGGCATGTGCCACCATGCTCGGCTAATTTTTTCTATATATTTTTAGTTGGCCAATTAATTTCTTTCTATTTTTAGTAGAGACGGGGTCTTGCTCTTGCTCAGGCTGGTTTCAAACTCCTGACCTTGAGCGATCCTCCAACCTCAGCCTCCCAGAGTGCTAGGATTACAGGCGTGAGCCACGGTGCCTGGCCAATCCCAGCACTTTGGGAGGCTGAGGCAAGAGGATAGCTTGAGGCCAGGAGTTCAAGACCAGCCTGGGCAACATAGTGAAACCCTGACTCTACAAAAAAATTTAAAAATTAGCCAAGAGTGGTAGCACATTTAGCTGCTTGGGAGGCTGAGTTGGGAGGATTGCTTGAGCAATCCACGTTACAGTGAGCTGTGATCAAGCCACTGCACTCTAGCCTGGGTGACAGAGTAATGTCCTGTCTCAAAAAAAAAAAAAAAGAAAAGAAAAGAAAAAGGATTTCATGGACAGTCTGGAGAAAGAAAGAGTAAGAATAGAAAGCTTTCTCCTTTTTCCCTTAACTAGACCCTAGGGATCTATCGATTTGTCCATGTGCCTTTGAACTCCTGCCTAAATTAGAACCCCAGAGTACTGCTAATATTAGAACTACAGCTATTTTCACTCTTGACATAGTTGTTTATTTGAAACTCAGAGATATTTTCCCTCTCAAATTACCTTAGAAAATATATTTTTTTGATATTTTAGAAAATCTTAATAATGTAGATAAAAACATGTTGGGTTATCAAAATTCTTATTACTATTAGTACCACTTTATATTTCTATATGATGTTCAAAAGTACTTTCATGCACATTTTATTTTTACCTTTATTTTGATCTTGTGAAGTACCTAAAACTAGTGATATCATCTTAATTTTACATTTAAAGAGACTAGAACAGAGAGGTTAGTGAACTTCCCAGTCATTCAACCGAATAGTGATAGAACTGCATTAGAATTTAAGTATAGAATGAAACTGATATAAACAACACACTTGAAATAATTTTCCACTTCATTTCATATGTACGTTTATTCATAGCATTAAAGCAAAAATTTCTTTTCAAAGAGATAAAAAAAAGGCTTTAATTAGAAAATAATACATTACCATTGTAGATTTGGGTGCCACTTCTACTGCAAATACGTCGAGTCCTCTGTTGTTTATGCAGTTTATACTTAGCTCATTGTTGATGTGAATAATCACTTTATCATCTGACTATAAAAAAAAGATTTCATAAGTTGCTGGTCCTTTCTTTAATAATTACAGAGAAATATAAACCTCAGAATAAGCCCTGAAATTCTGTTTTAATGTCATATAGTCTACTGCAAATTTGTACAAATTGGCTCTTTTTTCCAACTCTGTATCTGTGACTTTTTCTCATTCATTCTTTCTAATCTGTCACTAATTATATAAACTTTATCTTCTACATGTGACTTGAATTTACCTTTTAATCTTCATTTCCAGGCCATTATGGATACTAGGGTCACATTATCTTATCCTTGGTTTACTATAGCAATAGTCTCTATTTTTTTAATTCTATCTCTAATTTTCTACCCTCCATTCATTCTACTACTACCTTACAACTAATATGCCTAAAACATCCCTTTAATTATGTTCCTCATTCATTCAATCATTCAATAAACATATATTTATTATCGACTGTGTGTCAGGCACTGTTCTAAGGTCTAGGAGTACTGAGAGAAAAGATACAATTCCTGGGCCCTAATTCCTGGTCTAAGGAAGACAGATAAATAAAATGACAATTGCAAATACTTTCCTGAGTCTCATAATAGAGCTATTCACAGGGAGCTATATAAACACAGAAGATGAACAATAGCCCAGACTGGGATTCAAAGACAACTTTATGTAAGAAGTGACAGTTGAGAGAATGGATAATGGTCTCTAGGGTGGATAAGAAGCAAGGGAACACAGAATAAAGTTGGATAACTGGGGAAAATGCAGGAGTCAAAATCTTCCCCTGCTAAAGAAACTACTATCACTCCCTAATGACTACAAAAGACTGCCTGAATTTATTCCTCAACTCTTCTACTACTTGGCTATGTGCCCTTTTGCAAGTTATTTAACTTCCCTACACATCAGTTTCCCATGTGTAAAGTGAGGATAGCACTTACCTCATAGGGTTGTGAGAAGTAAATACACTAATATATATAAATGCTTAGCACACAGTAAGTTCTAAAATATTAGTATTATTATCACATTTTTATGAAGAAAGTTTAATTTTCCTTGGGAAAAGGAGGTGGAGGATTGAGAAACGGTAGGTAATAGCAGAGCAAAGGGGTTGGGGTGAATTAGTGACTCCCTTCCACTCTTTTAATCCTAATAAAACATAGAAGGCAGAAAGGGAAATATGCTGTATCTTAGAACCACCCTGCAAGGCTATACGATTTGAAGATTACAATCTACTAGTTGGGGATTCAAGCTTATTTAATCAAGTCTAAACTCTTCTATCTCATTTCCAAAATAGCATATCTAATCTAGATCCATTCTATCTGTTATTTACCTTCCTAACACTCCAAATAAAGCTCTCTGCTTCTGCAAAGCAGATATTCCCACTCTTTCCTCTACACTTCATATTGACCCTTTGCCATGTTTCCTCCTTACACTGTTTCTCCTGCTTCTAAAGGCTGTCTGTATATTTAAACTCTCATCATCCCTCACCACCCTGCACCACCATCCCCTCCCCCTTGTCACAAATCCTTCCCCAACTTCTATGGTTCAAATTCACAACAACTACAAGAGAAACAAATAGAATAAAACTCCTATAGCACATACAAACAGTACTATATTATTTAATGTTTAATTTTTCTCTTATTTCTTTTGAGAGTATCAATTTTGTCTTTCCAACTACAGCCCATAAACTTGAAAGCAGAGACCATGTTTTATACTTTCTGGTGGCTCCTATTCTGACTAAAAGAGTTAGTTATATAATATATTCTCAGATTGACTAAAAACTCAGCCAAACATTTTAAGAAATTTATGGCAGGCATAAAAATAAGTCTTGCCTAGGAACTAAAAGAAATAAGCCAACAGTACTAAGTACCCAGCCATCAGGTGTAAGGTTTTGTGAAAATTTATAATTTCTAAAGAACTAGATGCTTCTGACTTTAAGAATTTATGCTTGTATTCTCTTGACCTATAATATCGATAGTGGCAGGAAAGATGGCCAAAGCTAGAAATAATTAGCTTGCTAAAAGTAGGTCCTGGGCAACAGAATACATTTATTTAGATAAAATGATGAAAATCTATATGATCTGATTGCATAGTTGGTGTAAAAACATGGGTTAAATTTTTTCTTTGTTTATAATATTTCCTTAAAACATGATGTCTATTATTAAAATAGCTATGTATATGTGAAGACTTTTAGTAACTAAATATTTTGTGCCTAGATTATGCTCTATCTCCATTAATCTCCAAATACTTATTTTTCATATTTTAAGAGAAAAACAATGATTTCAAACTTTTAAAAATCATATAAAAATTGACATGCCCAGCTTGAGTTAGAAATCTGAGGAGAAAGAATAATTATCCATTACAAACATTATTAATGTAATGGGATATTTAATTACTATGTAAGAATAGAATGAGAAAGAAGACGTAATATAGTAAACTTCATAGCAAAAAGGGGAACCAGCTCATAATTAATACCTTGTTTTCAATAACTGATGTTATCCAGGTGTTATAATTATAAGTATGTATGATTATATTTTCATAGCCATCCATTAATTTGGCATCACCTTTGTTAAGAACAGATTTACAAATGGCCTTCTCAAGTTGCCCACTACATGGCTCCATATGAACAGCTTTAATTCTTGGCTTGCATTTTTCTGCATAGATATCGATGACAAAGGGACATGCCTGGTATGGAAGAAAAAATAAATCTTGCTTTATTTTAGCCTTTTGATAGAATTTAAAATAAATTATTTAATTTATTATTAGTATGTTTATCCTATGATTTAAGAAGATACACTAAACATTCCAGCTTTCCTTCTGATAAACTTTAAGGGGAAAATTTTATTACTCTGAATTGAGTAATAAAAATGTATGAAATTCTTACTTTTTGATAGTATATTAACTGATAATGTTCATAGGAAAGGAAACTATAACCTCTAACATATCAGTAATACTGTATCTCCTTTAAGCCATAATATCATCCTGCCATTAGTTCAAAACTAACAAATATCATGTTATTTAATTTCCCTTTCTAAGTTTAAGGCTACAGAAAGAATTCATAAAAGTGCTCTAAAAAAATTGTTATGTTTACAATTCAAACTTAATGCATGGAGACTGATGGAATATAGAAAAATAAATTCATAATTTAAACTTAAGTCTAAAAACACTTTTAAAATCTGAGATCTAAAAATATTTTCTTTTTTTGGTATATGTATACAATGGAATCTAAAAATATTTTCTGCATTTGGAACTTAATTTTTCTAATGCTTACCTTTAATCTTTACAGTAGCCTACAATGTGCTGCACACAATAGCCTTTGCCTTTCCATCTAACCCAGTCTCCTGCTGCTCTATGCTCCAGCTACACAGATCTTACAAATTCTAGAGCACATGAGGCCCTTCATATGTAGTGTTCTCTTTACTTGGAAGATTCTCCTCATATCTTTTTATATGGGTACCTTGTCCTCCTCCCTCATGTTAAAGCTTAAGGTACCACCTCTGCAGAAAGTTCTGCTCCAGCCTACCACCTCCCTCACTCTTTCACTGTCCTTCTCTACTTCAGCCTCTGGATTGTTTCTTTCAAAAAACCTTTGAGATGATTTTATTTATTTTCCATTTTATTAATCATTCTCTTTTATAGAATATAAACTCCATAAGGGCAGGAATTTTAACTATTTTATTCATCATTATATCCTCAGTGTCTCTTATTTACAGACATATCACATAGTAGGTATTCAATAAGTATTTGTTGAATAAATAAATAAATTTACACATACTGATACACTGGTGGTCATGTTTGTGGTGGACAGGGGGTGGTGGAGCATGGGTAAAGGATAAAAACTCTGAAGTTAATTTAGCAGACATCAAGAAAAGCTGGATGTGGGAATATAAGCCTTTCTAACAAAGATCTTTTCAGATGCTTTATTTCCAATGACTATTCAAATATTGATACCCTTTGGCTGAATAATTCTGATAACCAAGACTTTAAAAGTGGCAAAATATTACCAGAATCTTTTCAGTACTTGCTTGAGCCCAGGAGTTGGAGGCTGCAATGAGCTATGATCATACCACTGCACTCCAGCCTGGGCAACAGAGCAAGAATCTGTCTCAAAAAAAACAAAAAAAGTAAAATATATAAACTAATAGCTAGCATACTTTTTAAAATATTGACTTTTAAAAATGTTATAGAAAGGCCGGGCGCGGTGGCTCACGCCTGTAATCCTAGCACTCTGGGAGGCCGAGGCGGGTGGATTGCTCAAGGTCAGGAGTTCAAAACCAGCCTGAGCGAGACCCCGTCTCTACCATAAAAATAGAAAGAAATTAATTGGCCAACTAATATATATATATATAAAAATCAGCCGGGCATGGTGGCTTGTGCCTGTAGTCCCAGCTACTTGGGAGGCTGAGGCAGGAGGATGGCTTGAGCCCAGGAGTTTGAGGTTGCTGTGAGCTAGGCTGATGCCATGGCACTCACTCTAGCCTAGGCAAGAAAGCTAGACTCTGTCTCAAAAAAAAAAAAAAAAAAAAAAAATGTTATAGAAAAAAAGAAGGGTTTTTTTTTTTTTTTCACTTTCTCAGGCACCCTTTAAAAATGAACAATAAATACATTAATGATTTGGCACCTAAAATAACTACTGGCATAAAGGAAATATAAAAAGGGTATTATAGAAGCTAATATACTATCTGGGGTCCTCCTTCAAAAGCAATATAGAAACACTTTTCATATACTGTAGAAATACTTTAACAGATCATTATACTAAACAGAATACTCTGACTAAAGTCCTTACAAAGGATTTTATATAAAACAACAACAAAATAAAACAAATCCATGGAGAAGTTCAGCAATGTCACCAAAGATACACAAAACCTAGCCTGTCAAATGCTAAAAAGAAACACTGGGAACCACTGAGTTGGAAGAACCATAAGGTAACATCTAGTAAAAACCAGACTGGCCACCTAACACTAAATAAAATCCTTCATGAAACAACTCATTCTAATGGGGACAAATTGGCTTTAATATTAAACACTGGGGAAAAGCTTTTCTAGGATAGTAAAGGATGTGGTCAGTCTATACCTTATGTGTAACTAAATTAACCTGGAAAAATTATAAAAATGGGACATGAACTGAGACTATGCTCTAAAAGACCTTTTGAGCATTTCCAAATTGATTTTATATAGTTGCCTCTCCCTTTATAGTTTATGAGTATGTGCTACTATAATAATAATAGTACATTTATTTTCAGGGTGGGTCAAGGATTTCCTTATTGAAAAGTTACAATCATCATGGCTGCTAGGACATTCCAAATCATTGATCCTGTGATAAAGAACACATTTAACTGGAACAATTTTTCATGAATTTGGATTACATAAGGCTTTCCTCCTTACTTAAAAATAGTTTTTGTCTTTATTGTTCCCAAACCTCTGGAAAAATGAAAAGAGTCTTCACAGAGTTGGATAAGTACATCCTCTGGAGATCTTAAAGTGAGGTTCTCCAGAGAACAGACAATCCATAGAATGAACTGCTAACCCAAGAACATTTGAACAAGCACATGACCATATGAAATAAAGAGCTTCTTCCTAAGACCATTAGAACAAGATTCTACTACAGGTTACAATCTTCTCTGCATACTTTTGTTTATCCTTTTTACTGATTTTCTCTTTACTGCATACATCTGACTTGGCTCATCATATTCTCCTTATTAGTAATAATGATTTGCCTAAGTTGAGACTTTAAAGAATATGTGCTTGAACTACAAGAAATACAAATGTAACACATACTATTTGTCACAACACCCAGAAACAAGATACCTAGAGATCCACTAAGGATCTTGTACAGCTCCTATATAGAAATCAGACTGCCAACCCAGATCCAAGGTTAATTATTCTCAATGGCTATTAGGTAGGCCATTCCAAGGGTATATGATCCCCAACACCCTCAATGAGGTACATTTTATTACATGCACTCCAAAATAATCAACCCGTTATGGAAAAAGACTCCTAAAGATAGTGATACCATCCATTGGAGGTACGCCATCCAAGTAGTCATCAAAAAAACTATTTCTTGCCGGGTGTGGTGGCTCACGCCTGTAATCCTAGCACTTTGGGAGGCCGAGGCGGGTGGATTGCTCAAGGTCAGGAGTTCGAAACCAGCCTGAGCGAGACCCCGTCTCTACCAAAAATAGAAATAAATTAATTGACCAACTAAAAATATATATACAAAAAAAAAAAAAAATTAGCTGGGCATGGTGGCGCATGCCTGTAGTTCCAGCTACTCGGGAGGCTGAGGCAGTAGGATCGCTGAGTCCCAGAGATTGAGGTTGCTGTGAGCCAGACTGACGCCACGGCACTCACTCTAGCCTGGGCAACAAAGTGAGACTCTGTCTCAAAAAAAAAAAAAAAAAACAAAAAACTATTTCTTCATGTTGGTTGATAGAATAAGTAATACAGCCCTGGGGCATAACAAACCAGTTTAACTTGTTCAAACTAGGCAGTTTAATTGATTATATAATTAAAAGCCTTGGATTTTCTTTTGAACAACCAGGGAGGAGTCTGTACCAATGCTAGTACTTCAGGTTGTACCTGGATTAGTACTACAAGTAAAACAATCTATAACTAATTAAAAGAGGAAACTATTATGTAAAAGGCTATACAAGATAGACTCAGGGAGTATTTGGGACTTGTTTTCTTGGCCTCGCCTGGAAAATCTGGGGTCACAATTTTGGAGTGCCTCCCACTCACTTGTTATAATACTTCTAGTTATATTTGTTTTTCCTAAATGTTGTCTAGAGTCTCAAAATGCTTCTGCACAGTCACTGTCCCAACAGATGATTTAACATGATTCAAAGTCAAAAACAAGATGAACTCATAATCAATGTATAAACTGAAATCAGATTTCCACAGATAAAAACACATCAAAGAAAATAAACGACAGTTGTTGAGTGAATCTTTGATGGTTTCTTCTACAGCTTTAGTTGGATAAAATCAATAGAGAACCGAAAATTAAAAAGTTCTCATAAACATTGGCAAAAAAAAAAAAAGGATTATTCTGTTGTCATGGTAACAGTAGCCATCGGAACTGATTTTAAATCTGTTAAATTGATCAAGAACAACTCCACCTTAGGCTGGGCAGTAGCTCACACCTGTAATCCTAGCACTCTGGGAGGCCGAGGCAGGTGGATCACTCAAGGGCAGGAGTTCGAAACCAGCCTGAACAAGAGCGATACCTCATTTCTACTAAAATAGAAAGAAATTAATTGGTCAACTAAAAATATATAGAAAAAAATTAGCCAGGCATGGTGGCACATGCCTGTAGTCTCAGCTACTTGGGAGGCTGAGGCAGAAGGATTGCTTGAGCCCAGCAGTTTGAGGTTGCTGTGAGCTAGGCTGATGCGATGACACTCTAAACTGGGCAACAGAGTGAGACTGTCTCAAAAAAATAAAAATAAAAAAGTACAACTCCACCTCAATGGATACACTTTTAACAGGTAACCAGTGTCAGCTCCTCACTTTTGAAAGTCAGGAAATCAGAGATGGATTCACATCAACAAATACACCGCTAAGTGCCAACCAATCAACAGTCTCACCAGAGTAACCATGCTTCCCCAGATGCTGTCAACTCATTTATACTTCTAAAAGCCAGGCAATCTCTGAACTTCATTCCTCCCCTAAACTCTATACAAATAAAATGAGCATTTTGCTCTGAGTGAAGTGACTATGCCTGACATGCACAGTTCTCCTTTATAGTAAGCAATAAATTCAGCTTTGTCTTTTTATTTCAGTTATTAAGTGGTATTCTCATCATCCTTTGACACTTTCTAATATATGCTGTATTTTTTTACCTGTTGAATTTTAAATGACATGAATATATTACCTATTCAATAAATAAACAAAATTAAAATTAAACAAGATTTTATCTCAAAAAGCCTTCTTGCCTATGGTTTCAAAGGTAAATGAAATCAGTAAATGCTATAAAAAGTCTTAAATTGCTCTTAACTAATTTCACTATTAAGCAAAAACATATTTAGCAGAATCAATACTATTCATAGATTAGATGCTGATTTTACACCATAGTTAAAATGTGGGATTCACTGAATGTTAGGTTAAAGTAGGATATACAAAGCTACTGTAACTATATTCACCTTCTATTACGAAATAGAGAACTTCTCAGAAAACCGGTTTATGAGGGATGTTGAATGATGTCAAAACTAGGAATTAAGCCAAAGTCTCAATGCATTTAAAACTTAAAATTTGTCAATGCTAGTGTTGCCCTCTTAAGTTGATTCATGTATGGAAAAGGACAGATACTATTTTTAATTTTAAGAGCATAAACAAATATATCTAACATGTAGCCTGAAATTGAAACTCTTAAATTCTATATTTTAAATCTGACACAGAAATATAAAATTTAAGAATGCCCAATTTTTATTACTCCTCTGGTTCATACAAGTCTTATTCAACCTCTATAATATTATATTAATAATAATGATAATAGCTGATACATACACAGTGCTTTGTATGAGCCAGCCACTGTTCCAAGTGTTTTACAGATTTTAACCCAAGAAGTATCTTTTATAAGATCAGAATTCCAAATTTTCATGTAGACACATTATCCTTATTCTAAGAGAATCTTTAAACTGTTAGGATAAAGAGTTTCCCTATATAAATGAGACTTAGTAACTCAGATAGACACCTCCAATTATAAAGTAAACATAATTATTTAATGTCTTATGTTCAAATTCTTTTATCTCTGAATTATTTAATTGTTGGCAGTAACTAAATTTCAAGTAAGAATAGAAACTTGCATAAACTAGCAGAATTAACCTTTTGCACCCAGGATTTATTCATATAATGAAGTTCAAGAATTTGAGTACCCAATTCAAAAGTCATGTGTCAGGAAAATGTTCATGGGGTAAAATATTATATACACTAAACCCACTGGCAAAACTTTAAGAATGTTTTACCGCTGTCAGCTCCAGGGCTTTGTTGTAGCCCATCGAGTGTAGAGTTACCCAAAGGTCACGAGGATCTCCTTCTCGATCATTGGCCTCCATTAAATTCAAATCCATAAATCCTTGCTTTGTTAGTTCATTTTTCTTTGTATCAAAATTCTCTGTTAAAACAACCAAAAGTTTCTTACATAATTTTAAAGTTCATACATTTAATAAAATGTCTATTACTTATTACTCATGAATGTTCATTTTAATGGAGGCCTTAAGATTCTATGAGCAGTCTTAAAATGGAATGAGAATGGCTTAGAATATGCTTGAGGGCTATCTTCTAATTTCTCACAACTCAGCATAGGTACATAACAGCACATGATTTAGTTTTTCAGCAAATTCTGAAGTTATAAATTGTGCAAATATATTCTAAAATTAGAGGAAACTGCATTTTTTTCTATGTGAATTCCAAACTGTTCGCTCACTTATAGTATTATACTGATACATATTTTAAAAATTAAAATTCTTAAAATGTATTTGCCACTTAAACCCTGGATGAATTTGATAAAAATACCCCCAAAACTATTAGAGTTTCAAAAAGGGAAATATGGATATTGCCAGATTTAATGAGACTACTATATGGTTAATTCCTCTAATTTTAACCAAATTGGCCACAGATATTAAGAGACTGTTAGACCATGGGGAACATTTTGGAGTACATCAATCAACTACATTTTCCAGGCAGGTCTAAGTGCCCATTTTAACATTACTTATAAGCACAACTAAATTCACCTAGAAGTAGCTAGACATATATAATTTCTGAATTTATCTATAACATAGATAATGAATAGGCATTTTTTTTATAGATTATATTTTGTTAACTGTACTACAAGAGGAAAGATTTTATTTTCCAACTGAGCAAGAGCAAGACCCCGTGTCTACTATAAATAGAAATAAATTAATTGGCCAACTAATACATATATATATATATATATAAAATTAGCTGGGCATGGTGGCGCATGCCTGTAGTCCCAGCTACTCAGGAGGCTGAGGCAGGAGGATCGCTTGAGCCCAGGAGTGTGAGGTTGCTGTGAGCTAGGCTGACGCCACGGCACTCACTCTAGCCTGGGCAAAAAGTGAGACTCTGTCTCAAAAAAAAAAAAAACAAAAAAAAACTAATCTACTTTTAAAACTTAAAATTCTCAGTCGTCATTATTTTTTAAAACATTTATTAACACCTGACTCCAAGACTTCATTTACAGCAACAGTAATCAACAGACGGTGTGGAATGGTGAAAGAACTGACAAACAGATCAATGGGAACAGAATAGAGAGACAAGAAACAGACCTACACAAATATATTCAATTGATATTTGACAAAAGAGCAAAGACAATTCAATGAAGAAAAGATAGTCTTTTCCAAAATTGGTATTGAAACAACTGGACGTCCACATTAAAAAAAAAAAATCTTGGCACAGACTTTACCCCTTTCACAAAAATTAACTCAAAATGGGTCACAAACCTAAATGTAAAACACAAAATTATAAAACTTCTAAAGATAACACAAGAGAAAATCTATGCAACCATGGGTTGGTGATAAAGTTTTAGATATAACACCAAAAGTACACAAAACCAAAAGCATGATCCATGAAATAAAAATTGTTAAGTGGGACTTTATTAAAATTAAAAACTTCTGCTCTGTGAAAAACAGTGTTAAGAAAATGAAAAGACAGTGCCAAGCACGATGGATCACGCCTGTAATCCCAGCACTTTGAGAGGCTGAGGCAGGAGGACTGCTTGAGGCCAAGATTTCAAGACCGCCCCAACTCTACAAAAAATGAGAAAAATTAGCTAAGCATAGTGGTGGTATACACCTGTAGTCACAGCTACTCAGGAGGTTGAGCCAGGAAGATTGCTTGAGCCCAGGAGTTTGAGTCTGAGTCTGTAGTGAATTATGATCATGCCACTGCACTCCAGTCAGGTTAACAGAAAAAGTAAAATAAAATAAAATGAAAAAAAACGCCACAGACTAGGTGAAAGTACTTGCAAAATACCCATCTGATAAAGGACTTATATTTAAAATACATAAAGAATTTTTAAAACTCAACAATAAGAAAACAAATATGCCAATTGAAAATAGGCAAGGCTGGGTGCTGTGGCTCATGCCTATAATACTAGCACTTTGGGAGGCAGGAAGATTGCTTGAGGCCAAGAGTTTGAGACCAGCCTGGGCAACATAGTGAGACACTATCTCTCTAAAAAAAAAAAAAATTGGCTGGGCATGGTAGCATGAGCCTGTAGTCCCAGCTACTTGAGAGGCTGAGCTGGGAGGATCACTTGAGCCCAGGAGTTTGGGGTTGCAGTGAGCTATGATCACACCACTGCACTCCGGTCTGTGAAACACAGCAAGACCTTATCTCAAAAGAAAAAAGAAATGGGCAAAAGATCTAAACAGACACCTCACCAAAGATGAGGCAAACAACCACACAAAAAGATACTCAGCATTATATGTTATTAGGCAATTGCATATTAAAACAACAATGAGATACAAATACATACCTATTAGAATAGCTAGAATCCAAAGAACTAACTATACCTAATACTGATGAGAATGTGATGCAATAGGAATTCTCATTCATTGATGGCAGGAATGCAAAATGGTATAGCCACTTTGGAACACAGTTTGATAGTTCTTTCAAAGCTAAATATAGTTTCACCATACAATTCAGTAATTATTGAATTGAAATGAATTGAAAACTTATGTTTGCATGAAAACCTGCACATGAGTGTTTACAGCAGCTGTTTTCATATTTGCCAAAAACTAGAAACCACCAAAATGTTAATAAGTGAATATATAAACAAACGATGGTATGCCAATACAATGGAAAATTATTCAGTAATAAAGAGAAATGAGCCATCAAGCCACAAGACATGGAAGAAAGAACCTTATATGCAAATTGCTAAGTGAAAGAAGCCAGTCTGAAAAGATTATATACTGTGTGATTCCAGCTATATGACACTTTGGAAGAGGCAAAACTATAGAGATAATAAAAGATCAGTGGTTGCCAAGGGTTTAGGGGGATGAATAATTAGATGAATAGGTGGAGCTTAGGGGAATTTTAGGGCAGTGAAACTATTCTACATGATAATGTAATGGTAGACACAGGACATTATATACTTGTCAAAACTCATAGAACTGAATAAGACAAGAATGAGTCCTAATATAAACTAAGGACTTTCGTTAATAACAATGTATCAATATTTGCTCATCAACTGTAACAAATGTACCATACTAATGCAAGATGTTAATATAGGGAAACTTGGGAGCAAGGAGGGATATATAGGCAATCCCTATATTTTTCTATCCAATTTTCCTGTAAAACTAAAACTGTTCTAGGCCGGGCGCTGTGGCTCACGCCTGTAATCCTAACTCTTGGGAGGCCGAGGCGGGCGGATTGCTCAAGGTCAGGAGTTCAAAACCAGCCTGAGCAAGAGCGAGACCCCGTCTCTACTATAAATAGAAAGAAATTAATTGGCCAACTGATATATATATAAAAAATTAGCCGGGCATGGTGGCGCATGCCTGTAGTCCCAGCTACTCAGGAGGCTGAGGCAGGAGGATCGCTTGAGCCCAGGAGTTTGAGGTTGCTGTGAGCTAGGCTGACGCCACGGCACTCACTCTAGCCTGGACAACAAAGTGAGACTCTGTCTCAAAAAAAAAAAAAAAAAAAAAAAAAACTAAAACTGTTCTAAAAAAATAGAATCTATTAATAAACAAAATAAAAATAAAAACAACTTTAAGTCTAAAAAAGTTTATTAAAGCAATCTTATGTGTTCTTATTATCAAGGGGAGAGATGAGTAAAATTAATATTACATATGATGAGAAGGAAACATTTCAGAACCTTAAAAGCTCCTTTCTTTGCAGTATTATTGTCAGTAAATGGTACATGCCCCTAAATCATATTTCAGGTCAATCATTCTTGGAGACTTTATGATAGCATTGAGTTCAAGGTTGTGGAAACTGACTGCCTGGGTTTAAAACCTAGCTGTGAAACTGTCTTGCTGTGTAACTTGGTCTTAATCTCTTTGATTCTATTTCCTTATTTGTAAAATGATAATAGTAAAGTACTACGTCATAGAGTTGATGTGTAAAAACGCTTATATCAGTACCTGGTGTATGGTAAGTTCTTAAAAACTGTCAACTGTCAACTTTGCCAATTTAATTAAATTATTAAACTAGAATTTTACTTATCAACAACTTTACCGTTAGAAAATCCTAATTATGATTCACTCTTATAGAATGTGCCAACTAGAGTGTCAACAAACAGAATTAAAAGATTATATCATTAAAGTTACAATATAATTATATCTTCCTATAGATAATACTCTATTGTATATATTATCAATCCTGTTAGTCAAAGTTTAATATTATAAATCAATATACATTTCTTGTTAACTTTCAGCTAAAAAGAGATAAACTAAAAAACATCCTTTATATTAATAATATTATATTTCTACACTACCTGCTGTTTAGATAAACAGACTCCCACCTGGCGCTCACTGACCTGCCAAGCTTAGACCATTTTCAGAACCGCATGTTACTAACCCAGTGACAGCATAGATGAGTTAATCTCTCCTGACTGCATTCCGGCTTCCTCATACTTCTTGTTCTAAGATCTGTGGTTGGCGATGGTTTTTTGGCTTTCCCCTTTGATCTTGCAGTCCTTGCCTTAAACACATAACGTCCTACACCCTCTTCCCAGACTCCTCCTAAGTGACAACTGACTTTGGCCTCATTCTCAGTGATTTTCTTTGTCCATCTTGGCATTTTTGGCTTCAATCCTTCCATGGATGGACTTTCTTAATTCCACTCAAATACAAAAACCATTAAAGAATTCTTAACATGTATAAACAACTTCATGGAAACCTTAAATTTTAAGTAAAGCTCTAGCTTGTTAGCTCTTTGCTGCCCTCTCCTGGACACAATTTGTGGCTCTTGACCACTTCAGGCCCAGTGATTTCAAGAGCTCAGTTTTTTTTATTTTCTAAGCCCCTCAGTGCATAGGGTGAAAACTGAAATTATGATTGAGTAATTCACAGTTTCTTTTAACTTGAGTATTACACTAACTATAAGTTTAAAGAAAATAGATGTTTAAGTTTTTATGATCTATAAACAATGCTACTACTTTTAAATTGTCACTAAAGGCTATAATAATATCCTGTGGAGGAAAAGCTTGACTTCTTAGAGATGTACATATATATATATATATATATTTTTACCCATCTATTAAGAAAAAGAAAAGTGCTTACCTCTGCAGACAGCCCAAGCATCTTCATCACATTTCTCACCACTTGTTCTCAATTCAAAAAAATTATATTCTTCAAGGCTAAGATGACCATTTCCATCTAAATCAATTACTTCAAATATATTTGATAAAGCGGATCTAAAATTATAAAAATAATAAATTATTTCTTATCTCTAAGACAAATAGACTAAAGAAGCTTTCTATGAGGATAACTTTCAAAAGGAAGTAATATCATGGCATTAAACAATTTCTGTAAACCATAAAGTTAATATATACAAATACAGTTTTGGCTGAGTCTAGTATTACATGAAATAAATAAGCTTCTGAAGCAACCACAGTATCTCAACACATAGTAGGAATTCAATGAATAGTAGTAGTTCTCTCCTCCTTTTTTTCTCTAATCTACTTTCTTCTTCCTCTCTACTCATAGCCAAATCTTACTGTGCATATCTAAGGTATGGGAGAACTACCTAAGTTTTGTATTTCATATTTGACAGTTATCTAAATCAACAGTGTAACAGGATCTATTTCTAAAGGCAATTATCTAGTGGGGGAAAAATTGGTAGATATATGACTAAAGTTGATTTGCCAAATGTATGGAACCCAGAAATGAATGAAAATCCCAGGCCTGTGAACGGAGGATCATTTTCAGATACCTAGAGAATAAAGTTGTTTTGTTTTGTTTTCAGTATATATTTATGGTATATAACATGATTTTTTGATATATGTATATATTGTCAAATGACTAAATTAAGCTTATTAACATATCCATTATCACATATATTTATTTTTTGTGGTAAGAACATTTAAAATCTACACTCAGTAATTTTCAAGTATATAATGCATTGTTTTTACTATAATCACCATGTTGTACAATAGATCTCCTGAATTTATTCTGCCTAACTGAAATTTTGTATCCTTTGACCAACATCCCTGCTTCCCTTAACTCCTTCCCCTATTAACCATCCTTCTACTCTCTGAGTTTGACTTTTTTTTTAACATTATAAAAATTCTATTTTTTTTTATTTCAGCATAATATGGGGATACAAATGTTAAGGTTACATACATTGCCTTTGGCTCTCATCCCCCCTCGAGTCAGAGCTTCAAGCATGTCCATCCCCCAGACAGTGCACATCGCACTTATTATGTATGTATATACCCATTCCCTTCTTCGTCCTCCCACCTGCCCGACACCTGATAAATGTTTTTAGATCCCACATGTAAGTGGGATCATGTGGTATATTTGTCTTTCTATGCCTGGCTCATTTTACTTAGCATAATGTCCTCCAGGTTCACCCATGTTGCCACAAGAGTAACTGAATTAGAATCTAAGGATACGGGTGGGAGCTAACCAAAAGAAAGGGAGGAAGATAGGCTATTCATATACATCTAGTCTAGATGTTTTAGTTTCAACCCTAATAGCAAAACTTACCTAAATTCCTTTGTAAGAAATAATTCCCCTGTTTCATCTCTATATACGAGTTGGGCTTCTTCTGTTATTGGTTTTACTTCTTTCCTCAGCCTACAGCCAGTTGTGGAAGGAATTAACCAGTAAATTCCAGGTCCTAGTTCACCAGTCCATCCAAACACCTTTTCTCAAAAGAATTATACAAACAACCATGAGTCTTAATGAGATTTTCTTCTGAAAGGGAAGCATTAAAAATGACCTTTTAATCAATATTCACCAATTCTATTACAGTTCTATCAATCTTAGAGGATTCAAATTCTTTTTGTTAATGATAACCCCATTATAAGACCATTAGATATATTAGTTCTTTACATATTTTTAAAACAAATGCTTAAAATTATAGTAGGTAAGAAATTATATATCTTCTAAATCTTCCCTAATAATCTTCAAAAATGTTTATGATGCAAATATCTTTAACAGGAAGGAAAGAATAAACCTTAGGATAAATTTTTGTGTAAACCCTGATCTCCTTTAATAAAAAGTAATAATATTCCAGGTTTCAGTTTCCTAATTTGATTTAAATATAAATGTATAATTTGTAAATCAGAGTTCAATGACATAAAACAAAAGTTAAATATATTTTTAAAGGGTTCACTACTTATATGAATTAACCATATTTCTAAGAGTCCAATTATGTGGACAAAGGCACTAAAATTTTATTATTATTTATGTAATATGGACTATAAGACAAGAGGCAGAATCCCATATAAACCTGCCTTATATGAAATTCTGTTTCTGTCAACTACTGGATATTTATAATGAGTGCCAGGACATTTGTATATGAAAACATTTTAGTTTCCTGTTCTATAAAAGAAAGCAAATAGTATTTCTCTATGTATCTCCTAAAAAGTTTCTGGAGGCCAAAAGTTTTCTATAAAAACTAGGGGTTATCTTTGTCAAATACATTAAATTTAAGCATTTTCTAGTTGTGTATAATAGCTAAGCAAACGGCTATTTCCTCTTTATCACAGACTAGTCCAAGGGAATCCTATAGGGTATGATGTCCAAAAATTCCTTTCAAAACCAACATGTATCTTAGGTCATCCTGGAGACTCATACACCAAATAAGTTTGCTTATCTGAATTCTGTGTTTCATCCTATTTTGGCCCTGACAAGTCAAAGAAACCATATTCATCCTATGGTCATGATGTCCTATTTTGATACCAGAAGTAATCCAGTATAACTTAGGGTCATTTTTAAGACTAAACATTTACCATACCTATGCTTTGGAAACCATAAGCTTTGAGATCAGCCATATGTAGACTGATATTCAGGAGTGAAAAAAACAGATCTTGGAGCTTGCTAATATGTGTTATCCCATGAACCTCCCTTATCTTCACATATTATAAGCTTGCATTGCCACTGTGGATGGCAAATGGAAAGTTTTTCATGGGCACAAAAACTCTTCTTAAAGAAAATAATTATGAAACTAAAAATACAAATAAAAAATCATTTGTAAATATCATATATTACAGATTAACAAAACAGAAGCCTGTATAGAAAAGAGGTAAATAGAAACTCATTCAAACTTTATTACAGCCTTGCTATGTACTTTTTTATACATGCTATCTCATAAGAAAGCAATTTTACCCAAAACAAAATGGAAAAAGCTATTGTTTTAGATAATGTTTTATCCTAAACTTAACTTTGTAGTCAGTTCTGAAGAAGAGTTTAGTCAAAACATTAACTTCTGCCAATTTTGTTTCTCAACTATAACTATTCTTGTCTGTTAGGAAGCCTACAATAAAGACTTTTATATAACATTCCATCAGGGAAATGTTTGTCTGTCATTGGGCCTATATAAAGATTAAATATGATATTACAGTAAGCCCTTGAATAGTATTATTTCTGTTGTTGTGCAGCAGATGTATTTTGTAGTCCTCATAAAATAAATAGCCACATTTATGTATCTGCCTCACACATTTGGCCTGTGAGTAAATATATAATTAGAAAAGATCAGAACAACCCATGGGCAACATATAAAAACATTTAAAAGCATTTCTTCATATCAATCTATTTTTGAACCCTATAATAAGTCAAGCCTGAGGATAGCAATCTTTAAGTTTTTCTGTTTTGCAGTAGTAATATAAGTAAGATACACAGCTAGAGCAACTTTTCCAAAGTTTTGAATTGCTTGTATTTAGGGGAAAAAAAATCTGCTGGCACCAATCTTTTTTATTGAGTATATCAAAAAAAAGTTCATATATAAGGCATCAGAGCATTTAGAGAAAAGGAAAGTAAAACATAATGTCATACAACCTATAAGTTATAAAGACAAGATCTAAGACTGCCAGTCAATGCTCAATTTTTTCTTCCTTTTTTTAGAGACAAGGTCTCACCACGTTGCCCAGGCTGGATGGAGTGCAGTGGCTATTCACAAGCACAATCATATTACAGCCTGGAACTCCTGGGCTGAAACAATCCTCCTGCATCAGCTTCCCAAGTAGCTGGGACTTTAGGGATGCGCAACCATTTTTGGGCTCCTATCCTCAATTCTTAACAAATCTCAGGAAATAAGAAAAAGTTCTTTACAATTAATAAAACATATAATATCTATAGTGTTTAAGTACTGTTTACAAGGAACATAAAACCTTAAAAAATAAAATAAATATAGAAAAACTATTATTTTCCCCAACCTTGAGTTCATACTATATTTTTAAATTAAATATTAGAAAATAAATATGTATACCTCTCTATTTTGTAGTTCAGTAAAACACATGAGTTGTAGATTTGCTTGATTCTCATTTTCCTTAAGAATATACAAGGCAGTATCAACTGATAACCAAGGGGATGGCTTTCCTATAAACAAAAAAACCCCAAACACCTTAAAATAAGCAATCACTATTTAAATCATTTATTGATTATACATGATAATGGTTGATACACAAGCTTCATTCCCATCTATAATTTTTATCTGGTACCATTATTCGATTTAAGATATATTGCATAGGATATGCCAACAATTATCTTTATAACCAATAATTCCATGATTTTTCCTTGCATTACCCCTTTTAATGGTGAACTTCAGGTCACTACAGTAACCATCAGTTCAACTACACCAAGGTTTCTGAAGACAATGGCTCCTCCACCTAAGCAGGTTGTAAATGAATTTCAAATAGAACCTGGCATCACCCTAAAGGAATTCTATCTTCACACTTTTGGGGAAGTTTACCAAAATGGCTTCAGAGTAGACTAATTTTACACAGCACATTTAAAAAAACAAAAGACACATTTATTCAGTGTCATGATCAGACTATTACATCTAGCAATCAACAGCATGGGTACAAAAAAAAAAAATCTACATTAAAACCCTTTGTTGGAATGCTTTACACTTTCCACAGAACAGAAACTAAAATAACCTGTTATACAAATACAGTCCTCCAGTTTTTTGCCCATACACATGAGTATTGTCTAAAACATGTCTTCTTTGCAGCAGCTAGGCCCTGCCACCACTGTGCTTGGCTGAGTTCACAAATCTGTTGTAACCTGTAGCTTCCCTGTCACTTCTCTGGCTCTCCTCTCCTGCTAAGCTTTGTTTCCCGGGAATAAGTAAAACCTTCTGTCACTGCCATAGCTATTGCTGCTACTGAATCACCATAGCCACCTTGGTTTCGTGGTTTGGCAAAGTATTGGCCTCCACCACCATAGAGGCCAGAGCTTCTGCCTCCAAAGTTTCCTCCCTTAATGGGTCCAAAATTTGAAGACTGATTGTTGTAATTGCCAAAATCATTGTAGCTTCCACCACCTCCAAAACTGCTTCCATCATTACCAAATCCATTGTACCCATCCCCACTGCCATCATATCCACCACTACCATGGCTGCCACCAAAGCCACCTCGACCACTGAAGTTTCCTCCATGGCCAAAGTTGTCATTCCCACTAAAACTACCTCCACGACCACCACCAAAGTTTCCGGAACCACTTCGACCTCTTTGGCTGGATGAAGCACTAGCCATCTCTTGCTTTGACAGGGCTTTCTTTACTTCACAGTTGTGGCCATTCACAGCATGGTATTTCTGAATGGCAGTCTTATCCATAGAATCATGGTCATCAAAGGTTACAAAAGCAAAGCCCCTCTTCTTGCCACTGCCTCTGTCAGTCATGATTTCAATCACTTCAATTTTTCCATACTGTTCAAAATAGTCTCTTAGGTGATGTTCTTCAGTGTCTTCTTTAATGCCACCAACAGAGATTTTTTTTCACAGTTAAGTGGGCACCTGGTCTTTGAGAATCTTCTCTGGAGACAGCTCTCTTTGGTTCCACCTTGTGTGGCCGTGCATTCATTGCTGCATCCACCTCCTCTAAAGTGGCGTATGTGACAAACCCAAAGCCCCTGGAGCGCTTGGTGTCTGGATCTCTCATTACCACACAGTCCATGAGCGTTCCCCATAGCTCAAAATGGCTCCTCAGACTCTCATCGGTTGTTTCAAAGCTCAACCCTCTGATGAATAGCTTCCGCAGCTGTTTGGGTTGTTTAGGAGACTCTGACTTAGACGTGACGGCAGTGGGAAGAGAGACTTCAACGATACTTCCTCGGCAGCGTCCACGGACAGAAAGGCTACATATTCACTTTCTAAAACCCATAATTTTTCTTGAACTCATCAAGAGCTGAGGTTGCAAGACAACTCAGTAGCCTGAAATTCAGGGAAAAACAGATCTTTTCAGGGAAAGATGGGATGTAAGCACTGGCTTACCTGTGGTAGAGCACAGGAGGAAGAGATGTCAGATACTATCTATATGCTGATACCCCCAAAATTTACATCTCCAGTTAGGATTTTTCCTCTGAATGTTAGACTCATATAATCAACTACATATTTAACATTTCTACTTGGATTTCTATTACCAAAACTGGACTCCCCCAATTTCTTTTTAAAAAAATACTGTACATCTATACTCCTCTTTATCTCAGTTAATGGCAATTCATTCCTTCCAGTTGCTCAGGTCAAAAATCTTGGAATCATCTTTAACTCTTTCCCTATCTCACATATCAAAATGAATCCTCAGGAAATTCTATGGTTCTACCTTCCAAATACATCCAGAATCTCTACTATTCCCTTTCCTACCTATGTTCTAGTTCAAAGCATTATTAGTTCTCTCTTAGAATTCTGCTGGACTCCTGGTTTTCTTCTGAGTATCCTTCAGCCTATTTTCAGTATAGCAACCTGACTGCTTTTGTTAAAATATAAGTCAGATTATGTCCTGCCTTCTACTCAACATCCTCTAATGGAATAGAGTTAGGAGAGCGTTGCTTCTTCCCTAACAGGAAGAAAAAGAGAATGAACTACAAAATCATAACTTTTCTTGAACCTATCAGAGCTAAAGTCACAGGACAATTATGTAGCCTAAAATCCAAGGAGAGATGTGATGTAAACACTGGCTTACCTGTGGTAGATCAGAGGAGAAAGAGATATCAGGTACCATACAAATGGGAGAAGAAGAAAGAGGGCAGAAGAAATATTTGAAGAAATAAAGACAGAGAATTTTCTAAAAATGATTAAAGACAACAAGCGGCCGGGCGCTGTGGCTCACGCCTGTAATCCTAGCACTTGGGAGGCCGAGGCGGGCGGATTGCTCAAGGTCAGGAGTTCAAAACCAGCCTGAGCAAGAGTGAGACCCCGTCTCTACTATAAATACAAAGAAATTAATTGGCCAACTGATATATATATAAAAAATTAGCCGGGCATGGTGGCGCATGCCTGTAGTCCCAGCTACCCGGGAGGCTGAGGCAGAAGGATCACTCGAGCCCAGGAGTTTGAGGTTGCTGTGAGCTAGGCTGACGCCACGGCACTCACTCTAGCCTGGGCAACAAAGTGAGACTCTGTCTCAAAAAAAAAAAAAAAAAAAAAAAAAAAAAAGACAACAAGCCACAAATCCAAGAAGCTCAGAGAATCCCAAGCAGGATAAAAATACAAAAAAACTCAAAAAACAAAAATCCAAAAAATCCCCATACAACAGCATCAACAACAAAAGCAAAAACTACCTAGACACACATTCAAACTGAGGAAAATCAAAGATAAAGAGAGAAATCTTGGCCATATCCATGGTGAAAAACCTTGTAAAGAATGAGAGGAAAATCCTTATTTCTCTGATTAAAAGCCTAAGTCCTAAATATGGGGGAAAAAACCCAACCCTCTATCTGATTTTCTCTTTGTTCCCCACCTCCCTCCTGACTTATTCCATTGTAGACACTCTAGCCACTGTTCTTCTAACACCAGCATACTCTCAACTAGGAGCCTCTGCACAAAGTACGCTCTCTACCTGGAATGCTCTGCCACCTCCTCCACTCTTCACCCAGCGCTTCCACCACCCTTCCGCCCACAAAGCTTATTCCCTTGTCTCTGTGGGAGACAACAAAAATGGCTTCCCCTCTCTACATTCCCAGCCCTTTGCAATGTGACTTTGCAGCTCCTCCATCAAGAAATCAAGTCTATCTCCTCACTCTGTGACTCTTGCCTTGTGACTTGCTGTGAGCAACAGAATGTAACAGAAGTAACATGATGCCAGTTCTGAGCCCAGACCAGAAGGTCCTCTCGTGCTTCTGCTTTTTCTTCTCAGAGCCATGTTACACCATGAAAACAAGTCTAGGCTAGCTAACTGGAGGATGATAAATCATGAAGCAGAGTCAAGTGATCCCAGCCAAGACCCAAAACATAGGAAAGAACACAGCCAAGATTAGCAAAGTCAGCCACCAGCTTACCTGTAGCTGAACACAACTGTGCAAGTAAACCCTGTAGGGAAAAGCCAAGCCTAGCTCAGACTAAGAGAACTATATAATTGACCTACCAACTCATGAGCAAACAAATGTTTGTCTTAAATGATGGAATTTGGGGGTAATTTTTAATGCAGCAGTTAATAATTGTACACCTCTTTCAAATTCTTTGTTCATTTGGCACCTTCTTAATGAAGCATATACTGATCACTCCATTTTAATGGCAACCCAACATTCCCTCAGCATTAACAATCCCTTTTTCCCTCCATGTTTTTCCCATAGCACTTATTCTCTAACATACCATGTCACTTATTACTATGTTTATTATTTATTGTTTCCTCTACTAAAACATCAGTTTATGAGGACAGAGATTTTTGTCTTTTTTGATTTCTGATATACCCTAAACACCTAAATTGATGCTTAACATATAAGGCCCTCAATATACCTTTGAATAAAGAAATCTTATTCATGAGAATACAGAGAATTAACAAATCCACTAAATTTGCAGGGCTATCTTGATTTTCTTCTCTGAAAAGTTATCATTATAATTATCATTTATAAGTATCACCTACCAAATATTGTAAGTATCCTACAAGATATGCAGTGAAGACTTTCCAAATCTCTACTTTAGGAGGGAAAAAATGGGGGTGGGGGAGAATTCTCTAGTCAGAAAATGTTTATATGTAAACCTTATAAAAGAAAAATAAAGATTGATTTAGATCAACATTAAAAGGATATCTAGGGAATCACCCCTTATAGACATCTTTCACTGATTAAAAATTATATAATAACCATTTTAGATACTAGAAAATTATTGCTTTTTATCTAGAAAAGAATATTACCATGAATACAAAGATTATTCAGATGGTCTAAGTCATTGACATAGGACTTTGAAGATATATTTAAAAATACTTACAGGTTCATACTGTCCCAAATTATGCCCCTACAGAACTTCTCTTAGACATATTAATTTTAAAAATTGAGTAATTAATTGATAAGCTAAGATTAATTAGCAAATAAAAAGTTAATTCTACATAATAAAAAACCAAGTAATAGTTTGTTCTTGTTTTTTAATAAAACATGCTTTAAACATATCCACAAAGCAATTTACTTGCTTTGCATAATATGATAACACAGTCCATATATAAACTAACTCTTTCTTGAAATGTAACCATATGTTTCTTACTTAGGCAGATTATTTTTGTTACTAACCAGGACTATGGAATACTTACGTAAGTATTTTCAAAGAGGGTACAAATTGATATTTTAAAAATATATAGAAAATTTAAACTTACCTTCAACTTGACTCAGGTGTAATGGCTTAATTGTAAGATAAACCATGGACCTCTGAGCTATTTGCATCCTGTATTGATGACTAATGATTTCACCATCTTCTTCTAAGAAGAAGCAACCTTTCGATTGTATACATTGCCAGTCCTGAAATGAAGGAAAAACTTTTTTCACCAATATATATTAAATGTTTCCAGCATGCATAGGAACAAGGAGAAATTTGAGGAGGATATAAAAGAAATGTCAAATGTAGTCATTGTGCTTCAGGAATGTGCAAATAGGAGGCAAAAAAATAGGCATAACACAATTCAATTATAATTGGTGGTAATATACAGTTAGGACAAAAAAAGAATTATACACGCAAAAAATATTATAATCCAAGTTCCTAAAATATTGAGGGTGTTCAACAAATATTTATTGTCTGACTGACTGGGGGATATTGATATAAATTGAGTGGGCAACTAATGAACTATACCATGAAGAATTGACAGCATAGCCGGGCGCGGTGGCTCACGCCTGTAATCCTAGCACTCTGGGAGGCTGAGGTGGGCGGATTGCTCCAGGTCAGGAGTTCAAAACCAGCCTGAGCAAGAGCGAGACCCCATCTCTACTATAAATAGAAAGAAATTAATTGGCCAACTAATATATATAGAAAAAATTAGCTAGGCATGGTGGCGCATGCCTGTAGTCCCAGCTACTTGGGAGGCTGAGGCAGCAGGATTGCTTGAGCCCAGGAGATTGAGGTTGCTGTGAGCTAGGCTGACGCCACAGCACTCACTCTAGCCTGGGCAACAAAGCGAGACTCTGTCTCAAAAAAACCAAAAAAAACAAACAAAAAAGAATTGACAGCATGTACATAATGAAAAGTAAGGAAAGAAGAGAAGAATGGAGAGAAGAAATAAGAAAGATAAGTTCACGAGAGTGGGAAAAGTATTGATGCAAAATAATAAATAAATATACTGCTGTAATAATCCAGGTCAGATTAGTGCTAGGAGCATAATAAAAATGAAGAATTAAGGACAGCTAGAACAAATATTTTGAAAGAAAAAAAAGACACAACTCTAGTTCAAGTATATGGCAACCAAAAATAACTGTTTCAAGTCTAGGTAACTAGAACTTGAAGATAACTTTTGAATAAAAGTTTCACAGATACAGAAAAATGTTGATAAATATAAATATCAGTTTTGAGAAAGACCTTTCTGTATTGGCTCTACCATCTTTGGGTCTAGCCAAATCGCTTTTAGTCTGAATTAATATGTCTATGTGGGATCTCATAACTATTATAGAATTAAGTACAACTTGAAAATGGCACCTTGGGCAGGAAGTAAAGGATTCGGTATTGAAGTTACAGGAAATTGTGCCATTACTTCAGATGTGTGTAAAAATGCTTTGCACTTTATCATCAATAGGCTTGCCTACCTACAATGTAAGACATATTTCTGTTCTACTCCTAATCACTTCCAAAAATAGAGTACTAATGAGACTTTAAAGTAACTTGATAAAGGAAGATGTTGGAAAATTATCTGTAAGGATATTTTGATAATAAGTTCAAGGCTTTAGTAATATTGATAACTACTGAAAAGGTATACATTAGCTCTCTAACAATAACATCACAAATGTCTTTTTAATCCATTATAGAAAAAGATTTCCCATGGCACTGAAAAGACAAGACCAAAAATAATTTACATTGAGATTTATTTTTTGCTTACTTTTTTTAAAGACTAAATTATCCTAACATACACTTATATCTCATTTTTCTATTTTATGTCAAAATTATTTTCATATTTTATATTATTTTAATATATTTAAAATAAGAAATTTAAAAACAAGAAAAAAAATCCCTATGATTCTACCTTCCTACTTTGATTTTTATGTAATCCTTTCTAATAATTACCTTATATAGAAACTTATTTTTTACCTTCTAATAAACGCCAATTTTTTTTTTTTTGAGACAGAGTCTCGCTTTGTTGCCCAGGCTAGAGTGAGTGCCGTGGCATCAGCCTAGCTCACAGCAACCTCAATCTCCTGGGCTGGAGCAATCCTGCTGCCTCAGCCTCCCAAGTAGCTGGGACTACAGGCATGCGCCACCATGCCCGGCTAATTTTTTCTATATATATTAGTTGGCCAATTAATTTATTTCTATTTTTATAGTAGAGACGGGGTCTCGCTCTTGCTCAGGCTGGTTTCGAACTCCTGACCTGAGCAATCTGCCCGCCTTGGCCTCCCAGAGTGCTAGGATTACAGGCGTGAGCCACTGCGCCCGGCCCTTAAACACCATTTTATGTTATGCTTTTTATATTTAATCTTATATCCAAAATATTTTGCTGTTGAAAAAGAATAAGGCTGGAGGACCTATACTTTCTGATTTCAAAACTTAGTACAAAGCTATAATAATCAAAATAGTGTGGTACTGGTATAGATGTATAGATCAATAGAAAGAGTTGGACAGCCTAGAAATAATTCTTCCATATATAGTCAAATGATTTTCAACAAGGGTACCAAGACCAATTAATAAGGGAAAAGACAGTCTTTTCAACATATGTTGCTAGGAAAACTAGATATCCCCATGCAAAAGAATGCATTTGGACCCTTACCTTATGCTATATATGAAAATTAACTAAAAATAAATTGAAGACCCAAATGTGCTAAAACTGTAAATCCTTAGGAAAAAAACAGAGGGGGAAAGCTAATATTGGATTTGGCAATGATTTATTCGATATGATACCAAATCACAGGCAGCAAAAGAAAAACTAGACAACCTGGACTTCATCAAAATTAAAAACTTTTGTGCATCAAAGGACACGACTAACAGTGAAAAGAAAATCCATGGAATGAGAGAAATTGTTTGCAAATCATATATCTAAAAAAAGATTAATATCTAGAATATATAAAGAATCCCTACAAAACAACAACAAAAAACCAAACAACTAGATTAAAAATAAGCACAGAGGCCGGGCGCGGTGGCTCACGCCTGTAATCCTAGCTCTCTGGGAGGCCGAGGCGGGCGGATTGCTCGAGGTCGGGAGTTCAAAACCAGCCTGAGCAAGAGCGAGACCCCGTCTCTACTATAAATAGAAAGAAACTAATTGGCCAACTAATATATATAGAAAAAATTAGCCGGGCATGGTGGCGCATGCCTGTAGTCCCAGCTACTTGGGAGGCTGAGACAGAAGGATCGCTTGAGCCCAGGAGTCTGAGGTTGCTGTGAGCTAGGCTGACGCCACGGCACTCACTCTAGCCTAGGCAACAAAGTGAGACTCTGTCTCAAAAAAAAAAAAAAATAAGCACAGGAATGGACTGATCAATTCTCCAAAGATGTACAGAAAGCCAATAAGCACATGAAAAGATGCTCAACATCACTAATCATTAAGGAAAGGCAAATCAGAACCACAATGAGATACCACTTCACACCCATTAAGATAGCTATTATAAAAAAAAAAAAAAAACAGTAAATAAATGGGTTGGTGAGTATGTTGAGAAATTTAAACTCTTGTGCATTGCTCATTGAAATATAAAATGATGAAGTCACTGTGAAAAACAGTATGGCAATTCCTCAAAAAAAAAAAAACCTAGAATTCCATATGATATAGCAATTCTACTTCTGGGTATATACCCCCAAAAATGGAAAACAGAGACTCAGATATTTGTATACCAGTGTTTATAGCATCACTGCTCATAATATCCAAAAAGTGAAAACAATCCAAATGTCCATTGATAGAAAAATAAACAAAATATAGTATATACATGCAATGGAATATTATTCAGTCTTAAAAAGAAATAAAATTCTGACATATGCTATAAGGTTCATGGATGAACCTTGAAGACATTATGCTAAGTGAAATAAGCCAAGAATAACTATTTCTTGATTCTATTTATATGAGGTACCTAGAGAGGTCATATTCAGAGAGACAGAAAGTAGAAAGTAACTAAAGGTGGTTAGTTGACAGGGGCTGTGGGGAAAGGGAAATGGGGAACTATTGTTAGTTTCATGGGCAGAGTTTCAGATGAAAAAGTTCTGGAGATGGCAGGTGGTGAAGGTTGCACAACAATGTGAATGTTCTTAATGCCACAGTACACTTGAAAAATGAGTACATTTTTTAACTGTACACTTAAAAAATGAATAAAATGGTAAACTTTACATAGTGTATATGTTACCACAGAAAAAACATTTTGCTATGTAACGTTCAAAATTTCAATTTAACTGGTTTTATGATTAAAATTGAACTGGTATCCATCACTTAGTTAACTATTTCTAAAATCTTGGATATTCTCATCATTATAGATAATGCCAAAAGGAATACTATTTTGTCTAAATGGTTTTCTTCTGATGAATGATTTCCTTGAGGAACTAGGCCAAAAAAATATATATATATTTTAAGGCTATGACATGTGTTTTCACCTTGCTTTATAAAACAGTGATGCTAATTTTACAATACCACCATTGGTATATAATGTAATAATATTACCATACTTGTCAGTATTGTGTTACCATGAAAAAAATTGGGTGGTAGTATGGGATGATTTCTTTGTGTTTTTTTTTTAATTTTGTTATTATTTTTTTCTTTCCTTTTTTTTTCAATGTGACCTTGTTTGGAATTTCTTTTTTTTTTTGAGACTGAGTCTTGCTGTTGCCTGGGCTAGAGTGGAGTATCATCATAGCTCACTGCAACCTCAAACTCCTGGGCTCAAGCATATGTAAGATGATTTCTTAAGCAAGGTGTGGGTACATAAGATATTCATTATATTATTCCATATGTTTCTTATATGCCTAAAGTATTTAATAGTTAAAAAATGGTATTGTAATAACTTTTACACTAATTTGAATTTCCCTGATTACTAATAGTAAGGTGGAACATTTCTCCATGTGTTCATTTTTGTTTCCTTTTGTGTGAACTACCTATTCATCTCCTATTCTCATATTGTAGCCTTGGCATTTTTCTTACATATTTTAATCAATTCTTTTGACTCTTTAGATATTAACTACCTTTTGTAAGTTTTGATGTCTGTATTTTCTCTATTTCCTCTTCTTTTAGTTTTTGTTATTTCTCAACTTATGCAAGTTTTCTATTTTTATTTTTATATTTTCTTTGGATTTTTCTTCTTAAACTGAATTTTAAGATTTTAAAATTTTATCGTAACTGCTGAAATATTACTCAAGCTTTCATTCATTAATCACACACACTGTCACAGCTTTGGGGGTATAAAAGATGTTTATTTTTAATTCTGAGAAGTTAAGATGTGACCTTAAATTATTAGAATTCATCTTCTTAATCATATTGCCCATAACAGAAACAAGTCATTATATATGATATTTCAACAACATTGCTATGAGGCAATATGGCTGATACAAATTAGTCATTTTAATAAAAGGAGAAATTGAGGTCCTCAGAAGTTCAGAGTTTTATAAGGAGTTTGTAGAAATATTAGGTCTAAGAGATCAAGACTTTTGAATCAATGCTTTTACCATTAGATCATGTCTCCAAAAGCAAGTATATTCAGGGTACCAAATTCAAACTTTTTATTATCTCTGACACAATAAGGTTCAAACTTGGGCTTTAGCCAAAAGTTCAAGTATTAATGATGAGTAAGAGTGTGTACAAATTTCCATTTAGCTTCCCTGAAAATCTCTTAGATGGGAATATATATGGACTAAAAACAGTTGATGGTATTACCTGAGAGCCAAATCCTCTTAGTATAATCAACATGACCTTGGACAATGATGACAAGAAAGGAAAAAAATACTCATACAGTCTTTAGGCAAGTTACCCTTTGAGATCATTTGAACTATGATTCTGATAATTAATAGCTATATTTTAAATGTTTTCCTTTCAATTAGTTTTGATTATAGCATCAGATGGAATTTCTTCTAATATATTTTATAAATATATGTTTTATATTTACCTATCTGGAATGGTATGGGATACTAGTTTAGAATATTAAAGGTAGAAGAAATCTAAAAAGCAATCTAGGCTGGGTGCAGTGGCTCACGCCTGTAATCCTAGCACTCTGGGAGGACGAGGTGGGTGGATTGCTCGAAGTCAGGAGTTCGAAACCAGCCTGAGCAAGAGTGAGACCCCGTCTCTACTATAAATAGAAAGACTAATATATATAGAAATATATACTAACATATATATATATAATATACTAATATATATAGAAAAAATTAGCCGGGCATGGTGGCACATGCCTGTAGTCCCAGCTACTCGGGAGGCTGAGGCAGGAGGATCGCTTGAGCCCAGGAGTTGGAGGTTGCTGTGAGCTAGGCTGACCCCATGGTACTCTAGCCCAGGCAACAGAGTGAGACTCTGCCTCATAAATAAATAAATACAAAGCAATCTAATCCAGACTTATCTTTCGATTGATGAGAAAAGTCTGAAAAATAAAGCAATATATGTAATATCACAGTTCTTACTGATTACAGAACCAGAGCTGGGACCTACGTCTCCTTTTCTCTGCAGTGTACCAGCTATATTCTGAGTTCTGTTCCAGTTCACATTTAAATATCTGCCATGATTTCTTAAAGCCAATTTTTAAAAGAAACTATGTTTATGATATTATCATAATAAAGTATGATAAAGCATTATCATTCTGAATTATCCATGTATTTAAGTGTTAAACTTAATCATTTGATTTTCTTACTTAATATAGATTTTTAATAGCTACAAATTTCTTAAATTTGTATTGTAATCATAGGTGTAGCAGTCCCCCCCGTTTAAATGAAACCACAAAAAATAATATATTTTGCCTGGTACACTGGTAGTGAATATAATTTGTGAAAAATTCCTTAAATTTGGAATTTTTCCATGTGCTGATGGTACTTCTGGGGGCAGTGCCATGGACTAACAGGAAATGGCTTTATAAAATTTAGCTTGGGAGCAAGTTAAACATTTTTATTGCAGACCCTTCCTAAATTTCCATTCTAGAAAGTAATACTACAGTAGAAGAGAATGTATAATTTTCTTTGGAAAGACAGGTAAACTGCATACTTCAATACTATAAATGGATTAATAAAGCTATGAAATGGTAGAATAACAGCTATTATAAAACAGAAGTACAATAAATACCATATTATTTATATCAACCAAACATCAGTGTAATACTCAGATGATTTTGACTACCAAATAACATTACTAGCATTTGTAGCTCTACTGTTTAAAAGAAAGTATCTGATTTCATAAGATCTGCCAGAGTTATTAAACACACAATGCTTATTCAACCTAAAATTTCCTTTAAAACAAATAGACTTTCAATCATACAAAGCTATTTCTGTAGGACCCAGACTGAGATGTTATGAATTAAAAGAAAAAAAGTACTGACAAATTGGCTGACTCATTCAAATAAATCAATTTGAAAGAATTATAGATTAAGTTGACAGTTTGAATATTATGAGAAAAATGAAAGAAGGTTGAGTTTGGAAAAAAATTTAGAATGATAGAGTAAGAAATTCCATAATGTAATTTTTTGAGACTATAAAGCAGAAATAAAATAGCTTGTAATTCTCACACAGGGCATGAGGTGGTGCTATATTCAACCAATTCAGGTAAATTCATATAAATGCATTATTACATTTATTTGTCATATACAAATTTTGTTTATTTTCATTCATAATGTTTAAGAAAATGATGAAAAACACAAATTATAAATATTAAAGTAGAAAATTCTAGCTATCAAAAAATATATCTGTATAGTTAACATTTTTCTTGGAACACTGTAGTGAATGAACATGATTTGTTTTGACATACAAATTCTGTATCATTATTAAAATTTTAGGTGAGGAAGAATGATTAAGCAATAGAACAGCCACAGATTTATTCAGAGGAGGAACTTATATCACCATTATCATCATCATCACTGTTGTTTTTTTATAAAGATATCCTATATCACATACTTATTAGAAAGTCATTTCCTTTTGGTATTAAGTATGTAAATGGACAGTTATTAAATTTTTTGTTTTTAAAGAATTATAAATTATACATACTTATAAATAAAAGGTTAAGTAGATGGTTTATGAAAGGAAAAATTGATTTGGACTGCCATCTAATTGATGGGTTGAATTAATCGATATTTTAAAAATGTGAGAAACTATTATAAAAAATTATTTGGAGCTTTCACAAAAATTAACAGACAATGAACCATTTTGAGTTCAAAATGTTTATATTTGTATTGCTATATATAGATATATATATAACATATATGGAGAATAACAGATGCTGTACACATTTATAATATATAGATTGTATGATATATATGATATGTATGCAAATGTTGTAAAGCATGTATGTGTAAAACATATATGTAGGCATATTCTAATTAGGATTCTGAATATAGGAAGTATTATATCTCTGGAGTTTACAACTGATGGTCTGGGGCCTATTCTAATTCTAGTCATGACTAGCCTTAGCAAGGAAGTTGAATCTATTCCTCTCTCAAAGGAAAATTCTTGACATTCCTTAAACATTACAGAACCTAAGCAAATGGATACAATTGAAGATTAAAAAAAGAATAGTAATATAGTACCTAAGTATGGCCAATAGAAAGTAATATATGTATAGTGCCTATAAAGATCTTATTTCCTCCTGTAATTCTAATCCTTTACCAATTGGGTGGATTTATGCTTTAAAGGCTGTCTTACACTACCACATTACAACAATTTTCTAATTTCTGATTTCTAATTTCTCCTGCTCTGTCCCAATTCCATACTTCTTTATTCTATATGAAATTGAGGTACCCAAACTTGTTTAAAATAGATTTAAAGTATTTGAAGAAAATTAATTTAACAATCCTTTTAGTAATTCATTCTATATATTAAATAATTGAGGACTTCTCAGAGTGGTTATGAAACCTCAAAAATATATAAAATTTATAACATTTTTTAAAAAAAACTTCAAGTGTTACAGCTCTTTTAGTATTTGTCTACCAGGTTTTCTGTTTTTTATTAGAAATCCCTTTCAATTCTCTCCCCTCGAAAAAATCCCCCCAAAACAAAACTTTAAAGTAAAATGCAAACAAAGAACTGAATCTTGCTGAATAACAAAGGGGTCACAGATTCTTTTTTAAAACAATCATTTCAGCTCACTTAAGAAATAACAAGATAGTAAGCAACAGTAGGCAATATCAAGATCAGAAATAGGATATTAAAATACAGAGCTATAAGGCCAGGCATAGTGTATCATGCCTGTAATCTCAGTACTTTGGAAGGCCAAGGCAGAAGGACAGCTTGAAGCCAGGAGTTTGAGACCAGCCTGGGCAACATATTGAGACCATGTCTTTACCAAAAAAAAAAAAAAAAAAATTAGCTGGGAATAATAGCAGGTACCTGTGGTCCTAGCTACTCAAGAGACTAAGGCAGAAGGATAGATTAAGCCTAGGAGTTCTAGGCTGCAATAAGCTATGATCACAATACTGCACTACAGCCTCGCTCCCTGTCTCCAAAATAAGAAAAAAAAGAACAAAAGCAAAAAACAGAGCTATCAAATATTTCCCCAAATCATTAAATTTTATATGAAAGTCACAGAATTAAAAACTTGACAGTATGACATCTTTTAATCATTAAATTCTCTTAGGTTGTTTTACCTAATTCCCAATTATTATCCATCCACACCATTCCTTATTCTTAACTTCTTGGATACAAAACTTAAAATAGTTTCTTGTTAGACAATCACTATAGCCTACCGACTAATTTTCACACTGTCTATTTCAGTGGTCCCCAGCCTTTTTGGCACCAGGGACAGGTTTCATGGAAGACAATTTTTCCATAGCCAGGGAGTGGGGGAGTGGGGGAGCATGGTATGGTTTGGGGATGATTTAGCACATTACATTTATTGTGTACTTTATTCTATTATTATTATATTGTAATATATAATGAAATAATTATACAATTCACCATAACACAGAATCAGTGGGAGCCCTGAGCTTGTTTTCCTGCAACTATACTGTCCCATCTGAGGGTGATAAGAGACAGTGACTGATCTGACAGGAGACAGAGCTCAGGTAGTAATGCCAGAGATGGGGAGCAGCTGTAAATACAGATGAAGCTTCACTTGCTGCTGCCACCTCCACTCACCTCCTGCTGTGGGCTCAGTTCTTAACAGGCCATGGTACCAGTCTGCAGCCTGGGAGTTGGAGATGGCAGGTCTATTATACCTGGTCCTTCCTTACTACATTCAGGTACTACCCTAGGCCAAGCTATCACCATTTTATATCTGTATTACTCTATCAGCCTCTTAGTCTCTCCAATTTGAGGTCCCCATACATAATACAGTAGTAGAACAACTTTTCTTAAACTATACTTTCATTATGTTATTCCCATATGAAAACCTACAGTCATTTCCTAATTCTGTAATAATATTAACAACACTATTATTTATTAAAGTAAATACTATGTCCCTGGCACTGTGCTAAATGCTTTACTTATAGTAGATGATTTAAATCTCTCTAAAAACACACTAAATATAATTATTCCCAATTTATAGATAAGAAAACTGAGACTCAGAAGGGGTGCTAACTAATTTACTCAAAGTTGCACAGATATTAAGTGACAAAGCTAGGATCCATGCTCAAGTCTCTCTCTATCCAAAGCTCTTGATCAATATCTAGAACACCACTTGGCCCAGAGCAGTAGTCATTCAATAAATATTTTTTGAATAAATGATTCATTATGCTATACTACCTTGTTATATCATTAATAATGAAATGAAAATTTCCACTTTTAATTCAAGACCCATATTTTACATTAAGCAAAATAGCTGGCATACATTGCCTGCTTAGTACATATTTGTTGAATTGAACTAAACTTAAAAAATTATATTGGCCCAATTAATGGCACAGAAAAAGTCTTATTATAACTTAATGTAATCCATATTAACATTTATTTATATCTCTCTTTACACTGGCTAAAATTATATTTATCTACACTTTTGAATCAGGAAAACTGTAAGTATTTAACTAAGTTAATTTTATTAGCAATTAATTTAATTGCAAAATATAAAAAGTTTCCATTGTTGGAAAATAATATTGTTAGAACACTAAATATTGCGTGTGAACATGTTGGACATGCACACCAAATTGCTTAGGGTGTACAGATTCCTAAACAGTCTGAACAAAATTCCTTAGAGATAATGTTTTAAAATTTTAATATAGAACAAATGTCACTGTCTAGCAATTTAAAGATATAAGGGACTTCAGAGTTCAATAACAAATACAGAGTTGTTATTTGAAACAAAAATGTGACTCTTGAGAACAATCAGTTCAGTATTCTAACAGCAGTTATAGTATGTGGTCATAACCATTTTTCCCCCTTTTACAGAGGTCTCTAGGTACACATTTTTAATGTATCCTAGCAGTTTCCAGTTAATGTTTTATATTTCTGTAGCTATTATTTTCTGTTGAAAGAAAACTAGTAAAGGTTGAGTCTAGAAAGGGAAAACAAAGAAAGAAGATCAATATTAACACTCTACAAATATTGACTTAGCAAAGTGACTTTGTTGTCTTTCTCTCATAGGAATTGATATCAAATGAATGATTTATTTATAAGAAACACATATGGAAAGTATTTGTTAAAGAAAACAGAAAATTTGCTTACACAAGTATATAATTAGATAATCTACTCATCAAGTTCAAAAATTTAAGAGTCATCAGTTTCAAACTGAAGACCTTATAATAACAATATTCTTATTCAACATTTATACTTTAAAAGTATTACACTGGCTTACAGGTAGAAATGCTGCATCCCACAGCATTCAAACTAAAAAAAAAAAACTTAAAAGAATTTCTTCGCAAACTTTACTAGTTCTCTGTAGACACTGAATAGTTAGTACACTTAATGTCAATTTTTTTTTTTAGAAAAAGTAATTTCTATTAGTTTAAAATACTATACCTTTATCAAGTTTGGCTCAGTTAACTTTGAGTTTCGGTTACTATTAGCACCCATGGTAATTGTGAAGAAAACAGATGTTTTGAACTTTCTGTTTGTTGACAGTAAAGAACTCCTGATGTCACCTGTAATAAGTAATGGTTATTTGGTCTCACATTATGAAAAGTTGTCAATAGGAGTTTGCTTCTAAACACAATGCAATATAAAAGGTCTATTGTATTACTTTGACTCTTTCTTCTTCTTATTGAAATAAAGTCAGAAGTTTTATATTTATCACACTTTAATGGTCCCTAATTTATGATCTACTAATAAGATTTCTTATTTCAATATGTAATCTTTCAGTCTGAAAATTTCGTTTTAATAAAATATAATGAGCGTAGCCAAGTCAAATTCCATAATAAAATTTTACTTCAATAGATTTTTACAGCTAAGAAAGTCTAAAAATGGTAGCTAACAAAAGTTAATTCTCATTTGTTTTATCAATGATAAGCTGAGATAGAAGGAAAAAGTATCTGAATATGAACCTTCATTCCTGATCAAGAAATTCTTAGTGTTAAAAGTAAATACCTTTACTTGAGAGTGTTTCCTGATCAGTTTTTCTTATGACTCTAGGTGATGATTTTGGTACTGGTGATGGGTCCCTTTCAGGGGACCCTTTGATGTGGCTTCCAAACTGATGACGACTCAGTTTACTGTCAGCCTCTAGTTTTTCTAGTGTAGTCTTGAGACACTGCTCATTGGTTGTCATATATAATTTACAAAACTGCAGGAAATAAAAAGTAGTCCAGTGGGTAAAACACTCAATCATACATTTGGAAGGAGGTGAAGGCAAATGTACATTAGTAGGCAAGGGATAGACTGATAGACAGAATATATTTCCTATTGTACTTGGTTACTCATTTTATTTTCTTGAATCAGATTGACCAGCCTCAAGTGACCTAGTAAAATGCAGCCATGATTCAATGAGGAGGTCATACTCTGAGTGAAAATAAAATGTTACACAAGGAAAGGTGATTTATTATTATTTTTTTACAAGACATGTGTAGACTTGCGTTTGTTCTAAATAATTTTTATGATGCTTCCATCCTAGAAAAGGTACATTTCTGAGGGAAGTCTCTATATTTGTGGATGTGTCTGTGCATGTGAGTACACACATATTTTAACTTGGTTATATTATTTTTAATATAGTCATCAGATTACAATTGTGGGACTGAAGAGATTAAATTTCAATGAGTATGTAAGTATGTCATTGCCAATATTAAAAAGACATGTCCCTTTAAAAACACTCTTCTGACATTAATTAGCTTGATTTAACCACTTCACAATGTGTATGTATATCAAAACATTACATGTACACCATAAATATATACAATTTTGTCAGTTCTAGCTTAATAAACCTGGGGAAAAAATGACATAAAAATACTTTTCCTACACAGTATGCAAATTTACATCAATGTGAGCTTATGTACCTTGATGTAGTCAAATTTGCCATCAGCATTTACATCAGCCAAATCTATTATGGCGTTTACTTCTTCTCGAGTCATCTTCTCACCTCTCTGAAAAAAAAGATTTATTTTAAAGCAATATGATTACCACTTTGTTATTCATGGAAATATTAGAAATACATTTTAATCTCTTTACAAGTAAGTTTGAATATATAGATTCATTATAAATCATAATGAGTATTATGTCAAGCAAGAATGAGACTGTTATATAAAATAAAATTTCATGATTTATTAAATATCGTGAAAGTGTGCTGAATTACAGTTTACTGAATTCTCATAATTGGATCAGAGAGTCAGTAATAACCACTATTGAATTTAGAGTAATGATATTTTTCTAACATTGTACCAAGAAACAGAACAAATTCCTAATCCCATTTATACTTTGTTTTCCTTTTACTTATCATATATGGACCTATTCAAAGAGTTCTGGCCAGGAAAGAACTGCATAGGAGCACAAAGGGATTGAAACATAGGCTCAATTTTATACTTTATCTTTTATTTACACCTTTCATCCAGAAGGATCCATACGTACTTTATAAATAACATGTATGTGATTCATTTCACCTGTCAATGAAATAGTTATATTTAATGTGAACTTTAGTAACCAAAGCTAGATTCCAAGCTGTTTTGCAAAATGTGTGTGTTATAAAACGATTTCACAGATCTTACCTTTGTTAGAAATTTATAAAGGTCAGTGTGTAAAATAGAGCCATCATCATTTATATCTAATTGCTTAAACGATTTTAGCAGTTCTGATTTTGAAGTAGGTTTTTCTTTCCTTAAAATTATACAAAAATCATCAAAATTCAGTTTGGTAGTTTGAGGAGTCCAATACTTATTAATGGTCTTTTGGGATGGATTTCTTCCTGCATGCTGAAGAGCTGCCCAATAAAACAAGTATTATTTGTTATTGTAACATTTGAAATTGGCATCTAAGTGTATTTTTCTTCAAATCATTATACATTATGATATTAAACAGATATACTATACATACAATAATACATTACCTATAGTGTTGACTGTCTAGTGATATCAATGTATGCCTGACTACATTGAAAAACAAAAATATATATGCCTCCAGCTAAAATTCTTGAATGCCAGAATTAAATAGATTTCTCTTATTCTGACAGTTTGGTCTTAACCTACATAGTTCCAATAACTGATAATACCTGACTTACTTAAGAGGTTTTAGAGGAAAAAAAAGATTAAAAACAATCATCTACTTTATTGCTTTAATGACATAAGGATAACTGCAAAAAAGCATAAATTATCACTTTTTCTGGCTCAGCAAATATCTTAATGACAATTCAGCTATAAAAAAGAATGAAATTCCATCATTTGTAAAAACATGGATGAACCTGGAGGACATGTTAAGTGAAATAAACCAGGCACAAAAAGGCAAATACCACATGATCTCAATATGTAGAATATAAAAAATAAAAATCATTATCATAGAAGCAGAGAATAGAACTGTGGTTACTAGACACTGGGGAGGGGATGGGGAAAAGGAAAATGGGGAGAGGTTGGTCAATGGGTACAAAGTTACAATGAGATAGGAAGAAATAGATTCTGGTGTTCTATTGCACAGTAGGGTGACTATGGTTAACAGTAGGCATCATACAATACAATAGCTAAAAGGGAATCTTTTGAATGTTCTTCCCAAAAAGAAATGATAAATACATGAAGTGATGGATATAATATACAATATATGTATTAAAACATCGAATTGTATCCCATAAATATGTATGATTACAATATATCAATTTTTAAAAGGCCCAAATATCTTACTGAAATGAGGAAATCATTCAAGAATATTAATGTGAACAAGGCATGATGTGTTCATCATTCCTAGGTAGTAGGGTCTAAAAAACATTAATCATATTCCAAATATCAAATATATGAACCAAAAGTATTCACTTGCACTTATGGCCCTGATAAAAGTCAAGAATGTCAACATACTTTGAGAGAAGACTATCGTGGAGATAAATTGACCAAACTACTCTTAATTTTTAATCAGGTTCTTATATCTTTGAAAGGCAAAGAACTAAGTGGGGTCCTCTGTGGAAATTCATAGCATTGGAAATAATATAATTTTAAAAAATTTTCCATGATCCAGAAAAAAGCCCTGACTACCATGCTGTCCTAGGAATAAAATATACATAAGTATTTTGCCTAGTGTGTAAATGGACAATTCCTTAATTCATTTATTAACAGAATCAGAGAAATGGCATATTTGTTTTAGGATTCCAATCCCAGCCAACTCACACCCTTTAAAAGCTGAGAATACAAGTAGAAGAATAATGAATTTGTAATTAGAAGGTCAAAAATCCATGTAAAAGAAAATTATATTTTCTGTCCAGCTTTAAGAAAATAGGTGTGTAAAACAAATTGGGAAGTGTTCAAAAAAAGGAAAAAAAAAAATGAAAAGAAAATAGGTTTGTAATTCTTTCCCACAAGTGGCAGCTTAGCATACACTTGTTGTTATCATCAGTAAATACAAAATACTGTTTTTAAAAATGTGCTTTTAATTACAAAAGACCTTTCTTAGAAAATTAAATACGCCAAAGTATGTACTCAGTAAGTACACATCCCCATATCTAAGAAACTAATATAATCTATTTCCTAATAACTAACTTTAATCCCTAGGTTCAGAATTAGTTGGATCTCATTATTAACTTTGATAGTAGTAAAAACATTATGTAACTGTAGATGTTTAAAGGTTAACACCAAGATACTGATCTTTTCCCAGGGTTTACTTTAAGATTTGCCATGAGATGGTAATACCTTTATTATTTATAAATTGACAAAAAAAGGAACTCTAAGCTGTGGTAATGCTAGTAGTGCTCTAGCTGACCTTGAAATGGAAACGTCAGGGCAGATGTTAAATAAGTAGCAGAAGCATACAGATGAAAGACATAGAAGTAAGAAAGATACACGTTCACATTACTTCTAAAAACTAGATTATCTGGAATCAATTGTTACAGTGTTACAAAGAATATTCCACTATAAAACCAAAAGTATATATAACACTGAAGAGACAAATACTGCAATGCTATCCTCCCACAAAATTTAAAAAGACTGATAGCACCTCATTAATACATACTCTTTGATACACAAACTAAATGCCATAGTAATAATGCAAGGCGTGTTAAACTTTTAAACTTAGTGGATTCCTTACCTCAGCATATTTTCAAAAGAATAAAGAGAAAAAACTCAGATATTTTAGCAATGATAGCAAATTACATGTAATTTTAATTAATTGGATTTCTGCCTATACCATTTAATATATATGAATTAAACACTAATACTTAAAATTCAAAATATAACACTTAACTAATTTTAAAATTATGTAAATTGAAGTAAAATTGAACATGATTTTAAAAATCACTTCAGTCATACACATTTGCATTTAAACTATTTTACAAATGATGTCTTTTATTAGACATCAAATAAATTTTAATCTTTTCAATTTGCATATTCCCTAAAATGGATTTCCTCGAATAGAGAACTTATTGCCTACAAACCCAAGACACTGATGCAAAAATATGTCAGAGTTTAGGTTTAAAGAAACTGCTTTTTTTTTTTTTTAATTTTTTTTTTCTTTTTTTCAATTTCAGTGTTATAGAAAAAGAAACTGCTTTTATAGGTGGTAAAATAACTCAGTTTCTCTACCCATAAAGTTATTAGCCTTGATGAAACTGACATGAGTAGTCAATGTTATCTGGTATTGATGTTTATCACTTTTGGGTAACTAAAGACCTCCAAGTCATCTGATAACCCTGGCAAGGACCAAATCCAGTGGTTTTCAGGACATTTGTTACCAGAGGAATTTTAAAATGTGATAATGGAGAGAAGCAATAAAAGACAAAAACAAACAAAAAAACCCAAAAAACAAACAAAAAAAGTAAAACCCCAAAACTCTTAATTCTCTTTTAAAATTTTACTTATCTCCTAATACTTCACTTTTACATTCAACCCATTTTATCTATTCTTCACATTTTGTCAGATAGGTCAAATCCAGATAGTGATTTGGTGCCAAAAGTATTTGAATTCTATTATTATAAATCTTAAAGCACTACAATGAGAATTAAAAAAAATTTTAAGTAGTAATTGATGGAAGCTTTACCAATCCAGTCTGTATAAATATTGAAAGTTTTATTTTGAAGTTCCTTGAATATGTAACTATATAAAATGGCATAATAGCTTGCTGTAGTTCCATTGCTCAAGTTTTGCTAAGAAATTGAGATGATTCAACAATGTAATTCTAATTCCAGTCTTGCTGACCTGTTAACTTTCAACAAAAAGGAAAAGTATTTAAGTTTTTAAATTTTACCTAAGTAAAGTTGATCTTTAGACACAATGTTTTCTAAACTGCTTTTGAAGACAGTTAAGTAGGCAGCTCTACAATTCGTATAAAATATCTCCTCTTCAGTTAGTGGAAATTTCTTTGTTCGAGGACTCTCTGAAAACGTTGATTTCTGGCTGGAGAAATCTGTATCACTTCCTGGACTGATAGCCATTCTATTAGAAAATAATATAAAAATTTGTTTTAGTCAATGTTAATCACCTAAAATGCATTATCATCATGTTTCAAATGGAGGGGAATCAAGATATTAAAGTTTTTATATGTATATAAAAAGGATGAAAATATAACATATATATAGAAAAAATCAAGACATTAAAGGTTTTATATGTAGAAGAAAAAGATGAACACTATATGTATATGGACATAGCCTTTGGCAGTTGATTTCTAATTATATATATGTATATATACACATATGTGAATTGTTTTTCAAGTATGTGATAATAGCCAAAGTACAAAGATAATACAAAAGAATCATCATAGGACAAAGTAAAAGCACATATCTATTTTCTCAAAATAAGAGGACAGTCAGATAAGGCTCTTTATAGAGTTGTCAAGATAATTAAATCAGTTAATACTTGTAAAGCATATAGAACACTGGTACATAATAAGTGCTAAATAAACTGTAGATAGGGCCAGGCGCAGTGGCTCACGCCTGTAATCCTAGCACTCGGGGAAGCCGAGGCAGGTGGATTGCTCAAGGTCAGGAGTTCGAAACCAACCTGAGCAAGAGCGAGACCCCATCTCTACTATAAATAGAAAGAAAGTAACTGGCTAACTAAACATATATAGAAAAACTTAGCCGGGCATGATGGCACATGCCTGTAGTCCCAGCTACTCGGGAGGCTGAGGCAGTAGGATTGCTTGAGCCCAGGAGTTTGAGGTTGCTGTGAGCTAGGCTAATGCCACGGCATTCACTCTAGGCTGGGCAACAAAGCGAGACTGTCTCAATAAATAAATAAATAAATAAACTGTAGATAGTATGAAACTCCACAATAATGAGAATTTGGACATGACTGTTAGTTGGTACCCATCCTCCACAGCAGGATCAACGAGATTTCATGAACATCTCCATAGTGTAGACTCACATTTCAGATAACTGAATTTGAAAAGTCCCATAGCTAGCACTATCATGGAGTTTTACTGTGGTCCTTTATTATCAATAATATTTGGGGTTTAAATAGCACCTCTACTCACAAGAGCTTAAAGAACTGTCATATATCTTGTCTTATCCCTACTATAGTGGTCAAGTATTTTTTGTCTGTTTTACAGATGGGAAAATTGAGGAACAGAGATGTCACCCAGCTAGTAGTAAGCAGCAAAACACAGTAAATTTTGGTAACAGTTTCTTCTTTGTTAATGTGGATGGATGAAGGTTTATTAAGCAATAGTTACTATGAGGTATTAAATTGTGCTGATGGTCTAACAGCACAACATTACTTTCCCCAGGTTTGACTTCTAAAAATACATTCCAACCTAATACACTGAATATTTCAAGTTCAACAATAAGATGACACAGGTAGGGTCCCCTTCAGGACTCATTGGATTCTTACTCAGGAGGCCTAAATCACTTGCACCTTCTTGAATTATATAGGTCTTTTACACTTGGGAAAGAAAGATAATAATCGCTTATCATGGATGAAGTACCCTATTTATAATACACAGAACGCCTGCCTGACACTTTCATATTACACCAGATTTAGAAGGACCCCATAGGGATGTGGTGTCACAGTCTGGTTACTGCAAATTGGTATCACTATAATTAAGCATCAGAGTTTTAAACACATATGCATGCACGCATCTCCTCACAAATGTGAAAGGAAACTGCTCCAAGAAGGCAGAGAAAATGAATGCTTACTTTGTAGCAAGCAATTTTAAAATATAAGTATTTTTAGGATCGTCCTTAAATACTCTTTCTAAATAAGGTGACTCCCTCACGTGGAGATCCCAAGGCAGAAATGCACCAGAATTCTATTCTTTTCCTTTCTGCAACGAGAGACTAAACTGAAGCTTAAATAAATATATAATTGCACCCCTCAGGCTTGGAAACCTCCTTTATTTAAAACTCCAGCCCGAGACGGAGACAGGGGCCTAGAGAGTACATTGCAGCAAACGGCTCCATAAATAACCAGCCACACAATAACAAGAAAAATAAACTGTTAACAAGCGCCTAAAGGGCCAAGTGAAAACAGAGGGTCATCCAGTAACCACCCCTACACAGTGAAATATGTTCACAGGTAATTTCGGGCACCATCTCTCTGTTTTTGCATTCCTCTGGAAATAAAACTGCATTTATATGTACATTTTAGGTGCATACATGGACCAACTGTTTATGACAAAGAAATAAAAGAAGCAAGGGGAGAAGAGAAAGCCGCACAGCGCGGGAGAGAGAGAGTGAAGAGACAGAGACAGCGAGCTGTTTGCTACCTAATTCCAGCTCGCAAACGAGGAAACGCAGCCAATTCTCTTCAGCTCTTCCGCGATCCGCGATCCTCTCACCGCTGCCGGACAGATATCGGCCTTTCTCTAATTACCATGGCAACTGCACCTCTCCGCCACCGGAAATAAGATACAGAGCACCTCTTCAAACGGTCCGGCTAGAAATATAGGAAATCGTTGATCCACAGAGAACAGAGATGGCTCTGTTGCTCCTCAATCTGGGGGTTGCTATGGCCAGAGTAGTGAGAAAGGGTCCTCTGTTGCAACCAGCAGGGGCCTAGACTTCCCACCTCACCCATTCCTCGCGCACACTCGGATCCTTTATTGTGAAGACGGTGTTTCCGGCCGGCCGCGGTAGGTGTGACACAGTGTCCTGGGCTCTCTTGCCCGCGCTTTTCGTTCTTGGTTTCCTTTCCACGGATGCTCTCTCAGAAGTCACTCAGTTCGTTTTATCCAGTGGCAGTGGTGCTTCTCTGAATCTCGAAATGCTGTAGGTATCTCCTCCCCAGGTACTGCTGTTTAGAGGCCCACTGTGAGCAAGAAGAGTAGAAATTATGTGGCCCAATAGCCTTTTTGTTTTCCTATGTTTTGAGTATGAACGTCTTTCCTCTTTTGACAGTTCCCCGTGCTTGGTACTCTCAACTCACCTCTACTTCTTTTCCAGCAGTACTCATCCGGTAGTCCTCGTTCACTTTAATTCTGTTTCTCCAAGGCTTTTAACAGATTTTGTAGGCTTTGGGCTGTATTTAGGCGATGTCTAACTTGTAATCATTTAAATAAGGTTAACATACCGAGGATAAAACAGAGTAGATGAAAACATGCCCATATAACTTGTAAAGCCTTTTAGTGCCTAGATAAATGTGGTAAGTTCATATAAACTGGAGGGAGAACTAATGGACTTGGGTCAGGACACCTGATTCCACTTAAGAGTCACTGTTGGGCAAGTCCCTTATGGACTCTGGGTTTCAGTTTTCTTATAAAAATAAAAGTTTGTACTGCATGATCTCCAATTTATCATCAGGCGCCATCTGATTATTGAAAAATGACCACAGTGGAATAGGCATTATGCAAGAGACTATTTATTTGTTCTTCCTCCCCTTAATCCATCCTGTATTGAAATGCACAAAACATAGTTGCTGCCCTATAGAAACTTAAAAAAAAAAAGTCACTAAAGAACTTGAGGGATGGGGTGGATATCTAACGTGAGAAATTCTTTTCTGGCTGCTCCTTCTCCCCCGGCTTTGATACTGCCTCCAGAGTAATCCTTTGTTAATTTCAGGATTGAGTAAGATGCAGAGTAACACAGCAGGGGAATTGTTTGTATCAAATATGACGACATGAAAGTAGGAAGATGTTCAGAAATAATAACCTGTATTGAATCTTTAATTATGATCTGGGTACCATCTTTAGCAATTTATCTACGTTTTCTCATTGAATCCTAAAGGACCTTAGGAGATAATGCTATTATCTTTACAAATAAAGAAACTCAACGCCTTTATGGTGTCCTACACATAGGTATCAATAAATGCATCTTTTACTTTTACATTATGGATTATTGAGGAGGTTTTCCTTTTCCCAGAATTAAGCAAAAAGACTTATCTCCCTACTGTGGCATTAGAATGATCCCCCAGTTATCATATAAACAAAGCTGCAAGATAATATAATAAAAAAATCCCTAAGTAGACATACAATGAAAACAAATATTTGTATTTGCTTAACAAGTAGTGATACTTCCTGAACTATATTGCTGTTCTAAGAGTGACAAACCAAAAAACTATTAAAAGTAGAACTTTCTGACTACTGTCTTAACATATCAGCAGGTACATGTTAGGAGATTTTTGAGGTAAATATATTCTGACGATAAATTCACAATCTTAAAATTGAGGATGGCATCTCACATATATAGCAACTGCTTTAAGTTTACATGTTTTAGCAATGTGATTTAAGACCAAATTAACAGTTAGATAATGCATAAAGTATAATAGCATTTTCAGTAGAGGGTTTCTATCATTCTTGGTAAACTAAGTGGTCTTTATTTTATTTATTTATTAATTTTTAAATTTTTTTCCAGACAGTTTTTACAGGTCTCAGTCTGTCAACGAGGCTGGAGTATTTATTTACTTTTAGAGTTAGGATCTAAGTCTGTCTCACTCTGCCCAGGCTGGAGTACAGTGGCACAGTCATAGCGCAGTACAACTTCAAATTCCTGGGCTCAAGCAATCTTCCTATCTCAGCTTTCCAAGTAGCTAGAACCACAGGCCCATACCACCATGCCTGGCCAATTTTTAAATTTTTTATAGATTCAGGGTCTTGCTGCATTGTACAGGCTGCTCTTGAACACCTGGGCGTGAGTGATCCTCCTGCCTTGGCCAGTTTTTTTTTGTTTTTTTTTTAACACATCATGTGCCACACTGGAAACTTTTTTTTCCTCTGGGGCCATGGTGTTTTATTACTAAAATAAAATAAAAACTTTGAAAACTAAACAATCCTTTCTAATTTAATGAAAAAATTGTTACTTTTTATTGTTTTCTGTGCATGAGTTATATGCAATTAAATTGTCAACGTTAATTGTAACAGTAAGAACATCAACAAGTATATTTTCATGAACCAATTGCAGGGTTTTGCCCAGAGGACCTCCTGTCACATAACAGTATGCTACTACATGGCAGTATGAGTTGCTTGCGCACCACATGTATTCAGAGGTAAAAAGATGCATGAGAGTTACATATGCTTCACAATGCCCTGGGCTCAAAACTAACATGAGTTAAATACAGCTCACATGGCAGTTAATGTGTTAAATGTGGTAAATTGTGAGGTCGTTAATGGGAATGGTGCAAATAGCCATCCTGGCAAGTTACGTGTGAGGTGGATTAGATGTTGAGAAGATGACTTTGTAGTATGCACTTGAAAGCCTAAATGTGTGATATAACTTATGGAAAGATGTGATCTATCTCATTTATAATTTCTTTGAATCTTGACAGTAAAAATCTTCAATACAGTGATGAGTAATTGTGGAAATATATGTGGCCTAAATGAATCTAAAATAAATATGAAAGCAAATATCCATTGACAATAGAGTGAATACATGAATCTTAAAAACATGAGTGAAAGAACTCATTTATAGATCTTATAAAGCTTAAAAACATGCAAAAATAAACTATTATTTAGGATTATGTATGTGTGTAGTAAGATTATTAAGGAAAAAAGTAGGAAAATGGTAATACAGAATTCATTTTAATGGATGCCTTTTGGAGGGATCAGATGGGATACAGAAGGAACACACAGGCATACCCAGCCATATTAGTAATGATCTGGTTTCTTTTTTTTTTTTTTTTTGAGACAGAGTCTCGCTTTGTCGCCCAGGCTAGAGTGAGTGCCATGGCGTCAGCCTAGCTCACAGCAACCTCAAACTCCTGGGCTCAAGCAATCCTGCTGCCTCAGCCTCCCGAGTAGCTGGGACTACAGCCATGCACCACCATGCCCGGCTCATTTTTTCTATATGTATTAGTTGGCCAATTAATTTCTTTCTATTTATAGTAGAGACGGGGTCTTGCTCTTGCTCAGGCTGGTTTCGAACTCCTGACCTCGAGCAATCCGCCTGCCTCGGCCTCCCAGAGAGCTAAGATTACAGGCGTGAGCCATCGCACCCGGCCTGGTTTCTTGAATTATGTGGTGAGTTTATGGTTGCTTATTTTCTTAGGTTTCATAACTTGCACATCTTACACTTATTCTTTAGTATGTATTACATACTATGTAAAATGTGTTTTAGAGTATTTAGAGATTTCCTATCTTTAATACTAAGTGTAGTTTTCTCTGCCTTCTCTTTGATCCTTTAGATACTGCCTTGGAACTGAGGAAACAAACTAATTAGATAAATGCTGATGCTAGTTTCCTTAGGCTAATCATCTGCCCTTCCAGCTGTGTGATCCTTAGATTATTATTCAGTGTCCTCATTGATAAAATAGCTTCTCAATAAATATTTATTAATTGACAAAGTTGCTACTTTGAAAAGATTTCACACCATGTTTATATTTATATACTACTAACATCAAATATAACTTTATAGTAGCTGTCGCTATAAATAAATCCCGTTGTAGAACTTTTTTTCTTCCTCCATCTTTTCCTTTACAAAGCTTCCTAGTACCATTTACTTAGTCTTTCTTAATTAGCATATATCACCATTGCTAATAAACCAAGGACACTCAATCTATTTCTGAGAGTTAACTTTACTCCATTCTAAGCTATGACTGAACTAAAGTTACACAGTTGGCATAGCATTAGTGTTAGAGAAAACTATTTGTAACACTGTGTAAAAGAGTGGCTTCCGTTCTGCTGATATATTTATAAAAGTCTGAGAGTTTTCTGAGAGAACTTTAAAATGTACTCTCTTTTCCTTGATAAAGGAAAATGAATATAAGCATATTCTGGATCTGCTGAGTTATTTTATTTAGCCTATTTTGGTTTGTAGTCAAACCGGTGATAATGCCAAGTACAGTTTTATTTTGTGGATTGACTATAAAGAAACAAAGGTAGGTGAAATGTGTCAGGCCAAGTAAAAGTTGAACATTTAATAAACATCTTTTGAATCATAGTTGATATTTAAAGATACATAATTTCTTTTACTTAAAAGTATCCTGCATTTTTTTAAGAAGGTTGGTGAAATTGTTATTACTTGATATAAGTATGAAAAATATGAAATTTAACTACAATTCTCTCCTGCTCGTAAAAGTCAGTAATGTATAATAGAGGAAAGTATAATGGAACCTTTTTATAATGGCCTGAAAATATCCCCTAATAGATTAAAATCTTTGTAAATCCCTTTCATTCCAAAACAACTAGATTCTGTATAAATTGCATTTTTTATTGCATTGGTGGACTTATAGGGGATTAAATCTCAAGGGGCAAACCAAATATAGTGAGCTGAAACCTAACTGCATGGAATATGCACAGATGAAAGGTAGGATTACCCTGAATATATATACAGATATTCATGTTGCACTCAATAGACTTGAGCTAGAGGCAAGATAAAAAAGTAAAAAACTTGACACATGGGGATCAAGCAGGGATGGGAGTTAAAATCATCTCTGGTTAATATGGATCCCTCGGCTAGTGCTGAAATCAAATGTACGTCTGTGGAGGAGAGCATCCTCAATTTCGGCTCCCAGTTTTTCCATAGGTTAAGATCAACCAAAAGATATCCCAAAATCACAGACAACCAAACCCAAAAGGTAGCTATCACAAGTGAAAGTTATAATACATAATAATCAGAATTATATTCCAAGAAATTTACAAAATGGAATTATCAGAGATACCATATGAAATAATTATACGGAATGTTTAAGGAACTAAAAAGTTGAATCACAAAAATTAGCAGTTAATAAGAGAATATAAAAAAATAACTAGGCAGATTTTAAACTAGGATGACTAAAATGTTTAGGAACAAAAAAATATAATTGTTGAAATAAAAACTCCATAGATGGGAGTTCTGTGTCAAAGTAGTTTGTATTGGATGGAATCTTTCACAGATAACAATTTTTAAATTCTAGACAGTATCAAAAACAACTACTTAAAGGCACTAGAGAGCAACCATAAAGAGGCAGAAATTGGAGAGGCGCTGACCCATGAAATAAGAAAGCTACAATGGGCATGGTTTGCATTTAATAGTGCTTTGCCTAAAAACAGTCCACGTGGTGTAGTACAACTAGAACTCAACCAGAAAGCTCCAGTTTTACTGGCTTAACACATTAACTGCTATGTGAGCTATATTTAACTCATGCTAGTTTTGAGCCCAGGGGCCTCATGAAGCACACTTCTCTTCATCTTGGGAGCCACGAGAATTATTTTTCAAGTTGCATATAATTTACACACAGAAAACAATTAAAAAATGTTTGCATTAAATTAGAAAGGATCATTTTGTTTTTAAAGTTTTTATTCTATTTTCCTAATAAAACACCATGGCTCCAAGGAAAAAGATTTTTTTTCTAGTGTGGCAGTCAATGCATTAAAGAATTATGGTAAGAGTTTGAGATTACTGGACTTGCTGGAAAATAAAGGGAAAATCTTGTAAAGAGGGTAGCTCCAAAATGTGGATATAAACTGCTTAAGTTCTTGTGGTTCTCTGAACTCTGTGTGAGTTGGGGAGACTCTATGGAGCATGACAGGAAGCAACAACTTGGAATGCTGAAAGAACTGAGCAGAGATTTCAGCTGTTCCCCTTCACAGGAGAGATGGAGTTTAGACTTTGAATTTAGTCAAGTTAAATGCCTGTCAAAACAAAATTGTCAAGAGTAAGGTATCTGGGCTGGGCATGGTGGCTCATGCCTGTAATCCTAGCACTCTGGAAGGCCGAGGCGGGAGGATTGCTTGAGCTCAGGAGTTCAAGACCAGCCTGAGCAAGAGTGAGACCTCGTCTCTACTAAAAATAGAAAGAAATTAGCCAAAACAACTAAAAATAGAAAAAATTAGCCAGCCATGGTGGCATGTGCTTGTAGTCCCAGCTACCCAGGAGGCTAAGGCAGGAGGATCACTTGAGCCCAGGACTTTGAGGTTGCTGTGAGCTAGGCTGACGCCACGGCACTCACTCTAGCTGATGCCATGGCACTGTAGCCAGGGCAACAGAGTGAGACTCTGTCTCAAAAAAAAAAAAAAAGAGTAAGGTAACTGAATCCAGAGTATTTATGTCATGTCATCTATAGTGTCCAACATATAATAAAATATTACTAGGCATGCAAAGAAATAAAATGTGATTCATTGTTGAGAGAAAAAAAATAATTGAAAGATAACACAGATTTTAGTATTAGCAAAGACTTTAAAGAACTTGTAATATGTTCAAGGACTTAAAGGAAAAAATGATCACAATGAAAGAATACTTGGGGAATCTCAGAAGATAAGTAGGAGCTAATTAAAGAAATTAAAAAGAAGCAAGTAGAAATTCTGTATCTGAAAAGTATAATATGTCTGGAATGAAAATATTCACTGTATGAGCTTCCTGGCAGAAGAAAAAAGTCAGTGAACTTGAAGATAGTATTAGAAATGATCTAACTGAAAGAGTAAAGGGAAAAAACTGTACTCTCCATGACTTATGGGACACTATCAAGTGGTCTAAAATATGTAATTAGAATCCTAGAAACAAAGGAAAATGGGAATGAGGCAAAAAATATATATTTTAAGAAATAATGATTCCTAAATTTTCTAATTTTGCTAGAAACATAATATTACAAGTCCAATAAGCTTAGTAAACTGCAATCAAGGTTAAAAATAAGTGTGTGTATACACAGGTATACAAATACATATGTGTATGCGTACTATACTCAAAATGCTGAAAACTAAAAATGAAGAGAAAATCATGAGGCAGCCATAGAAAATTGATATTTTATATGTAGGGGAAACTATTCAAATCAAAGCTAACTTCGCATTAGAAACAAACTCAGAAGACAGTGAAATAATATTTTCAAAGTGCTAAGAGAAAAAAAAAATCTGTCAACCCAGAATTCTATATCTAGAGAACTAGTCTTCAAAAGTGAAAGGAAGATATCAGATAAACAATAACTGAGAGAATATGTCACTAGCAGACCTACCTAGAAGAAATGCTAAAGGAATTTATTTGGGCTGAAGGGAAATGACACCAGAGGCAAATTGGGATCTATAAAAAGTAGCAAAGAATATTGGGAATTGTTGATATGAAGTTAAATACTATACTTTTATAGACGGTCTCTGACTTACGATGTTTCAACTTACTATGTTTTTATTTTATGGTGGTACAAAATTAATACACATTCAGTAGAAACTGGACTTCAAGCAACAATACGACCATTCTGTTTTTCACTTTCAATACGGTATTCAATAAATTACATGAGATACTCAACATTTTGTTATAAAATAGACTTTGAGGCCGAGCATGGTGGCCCATGCCTATAATAATCCCCGCACTTTGGGAGGCCAAGATGGGAGTATTGCTTGAAGCTGGGTGTTTGAGACCAGCCTCAGCAACATGGCAAGACCCCATGTCTACAAAAAAGAAAAGAAAAAAATTAGCTGGGCATGGTGGCGCGTGGCTATACTCCCAGCTACTTAGGAGGCTGAGGCAAAAGAATCACTTGAGCCAGGAGTTCGAGGTTAGAGTGAGCTATGATTGTGCCACTAAATTCTAGCCTGGGTAACAGAGTGAGACCCTGTCTCCTAAAAAAAGAGTAAAGAAATAAAATAGGCTCTGTGTTATATGATTTTGCCCAACTGTTTCTTAATGTAAGTGTTCTGAGCATGTTTAAAGTAGACTAGGTTAACATCACATGCTCACATGTGTGCTAACATCACATGTTCAGTAGGTTAGGTGTATCAAATGCATTTTGGACTGATGATATTTTCAATTTAATATGGGTTTGTCAGGACGTAACCCATTGTAAGTCAAGGAGTATCTGTATTTTTTGCTTGTAACTTCTTGAAAGGACATGAATGTTTAAAGCAAACATTATAACACTATTGTGGGACCTGTGACATATGCAGACATGGTATGTATTACACCAGTAGCTCAAAGGACAAAGGGAGCTGATTATAATGTTTCAAGATTCTTATGTTTTATGTGAAGTAGTACTGTTTTAACTCTAGACTTTGATAAGTTAAAATGCCCAGAGTACCCTCTGAAAAATACAGAGAGGCATACCTAAAAAAGAAAGGAATTAAAGTGGTATATTTTAAAATATTCAGTTAATTCAAAAGAAGGCAGATAAGGAAGAAAAAAGGAACAAAAAACAGATGGGACAAATAGGAAACAAGTAGTAAAGTGGTAGGCCCAACCATATGATAATTCCATTAAGTCTAAGTACAGTAAAAACTTCAATGAAAAGGTAGAGATTATCAGCTTAGATTTTTTTTGAAAAGAAGCAACAAACTCGAAAGTAATAAAGAAAAAAAATGGGAAAAACATATAACAGGCTAACAAGAGAAAAAACAAATAATCATATAAAATGAAAGGGTAGTCATTTAGATCAAAGAGAACACAAACTATCAATATCCAAAATGAAAGAGATATCACTATGGAGTAGGTATTAAAAGTGATAATATCATTAAAGGCTTTATTTCAGTAAACTTGACAACTTATATGAAATTGACAAATTTCTTGAAAAATTCAATTTAGCACAATGGCATAGGATATAATAGAAAATCTACATAACCTTATCAAAAAAACAGAATTTGTTACCAAGAACCTTTCCACAAAGGCCCAGCTTATTTAACTGGCTAATTCTATGGTACATTTAAAGAAGAAATACCAATCTTACATTAACTTTTTTAGAAAATAGAGGAGGGAATATATCCCAATTCATTTAATGCTTATAACATGGATACCACATAACCCTGATAACAAAATATGATAAAAGAATTATTAATATAAGAAAATAAAATTACTGACTATATATCTCACAAGCATAGAATCAAAAATCTTTAGCGGATCTAATCCAGCAACATATAAACAGCAAAATACATCATGCCCAACTAGGGTTTATCCCAGGAATGCAAGTTCGTTTAATATTGTAAATCAATTATAATTTTTTAAAAAGTAGAATAAAATAATTCACCTTAATAGTTGTAAAAAGAACATGAACATTGATGATAAAATAAAAACTCTCACAAAACTAGGAATAGGAAGGAACTTCTCATTCCTATGAAAAACCTACGTATAATATGATACTTAGTATTGAACACTTTTTATAAAATTAGAAACAAGAGAAGAATGTGCCCTCTCACCACTTAGAATATTCAACAAAGGACAAAAAAGTAATAAATGTTAGAAAGGAAAAAGTAAAAGTAATTCACCATGACATTATGAATGTAGAAAGTCCTAAGAAATCCACAAAACAATTAGAATTATTTAGCAAAGATGCAGGACATAAGGTCAGTATACAAAGATTCAGTACATTTTTATATTTCAACAACAAACACCTAGAAATTAAGGTTTAAGATTTTCCATTCATTCTTAGCACTCTGGGAGTCTGAGGCAGGAGGAACACTCGAGATCAGGAGTTCAAAACCAACCTGAGCAAGAGCAAGATTCTGTCTCTACTAAAAATAGAAAGAAATTAGCCAGACAACTAAACATATTTAGGAAAAATTAGCCAGACATGGTGGTGCATGCCTGTAGTCCTAGCTACCTGGGAGGCTGAGGCAAGAGGATTGCTTGAGCCCAGGAGTTTGAGGTTGCTGTGAACTAGGCTGACGCCAGGACACACTAGCGGCTCAGCTGGGGCAACTGAACGGCTTTGTCTCAAAAAAAAGATTTTCCATTCATAATCATATAAAATACTTATGATACATTTAACATAAGATGTGTATTACCTCTACTATGAAAATTACAAAATATTACATAGGGAAATTAAAGATAAAGATAAATGGGGGCATGTTTATATATTAGTGTCGTGGCCCGTTTACAGGATGGAGGATGAACACAAACAGAGAACACAAAGAAAAATGCAGACACACATACAAATGGTTGACTCGAGTAATAATACACCGTGTCCGTTTTATTTTTATACTCTAAAAAATTAAAGTTAGTTCCTTGTTCATAACCACCCAGGCATTGCAGCAATGGCCATAAATTCCGGAATAGCCTTAGGGAAGCAGATGTCCCCTGACTCAGAATCTCCAGGTGGTTGCTCTAGGCGCCAGGCATAGATAGCTGACCAAGATTAGCAAGGATGGGCAAGGCAAGCCACAGGGGGCATTTCTCATCCCCAGATTGTCTTAGGGTGACCTCCTAAGATCTTCAGCTGAACCCCGGCAGCCTCTCCTGGCTTAGGTCACCCCTCCCTTGAAGGGTCTTACCTGTCATTGACTAACCAGCCATCTTATGGGGTGTTTATCTTGTGGCCTCCAGACCCCCAATGCCATGGGGCCGGACAGCTCAGTTTGCTTATTTACAATTCAGGTCCTTTGTTATGCCTCTAGGCAACACCTTTGTTTATCACTGGGAGCCTGTCTGGAACACATTACTTTCAAACACTCTGGGCAGAACATGTACATTACTCACTAACTTTAATTCTTAAACTAGGAAAATATATGGCAGTCCCCTACATATTAGAAGACTAAATATTAAAGTTCTCTCCAATGGATCTTTAGATTTAATTCAGTGCTTGCCATAAGCCTAGCAAACATTTTAAAAATAATTTTAGCAACTTTTTCATTCTCTATTTTTTATTATTATGAGTACATAATTGTTGTATATCTTTATAGGGTACATGTGATGTTTTGATACTGGCAGCCAGTGTGAATTAACCAAGTCAGGGTAGTTAGGGTAGCCATCACCTTAAGCATTTATCATTTCTTTGTGTTGGGAACATTCAAGTTCCACTCTTAGTTATTTTAAATTATACCCCAGCTTATTGTTGATTATAGTCACTGTGTTGTGCTATCAGACATTGTTCATACCATCCAAGTATATTTTTGTACCTATTAACCATCCCCACTTTATCCTCCCCTCTCTTCTACCCTTCCCAGTTTCTGGTAACCATCATTGTACTCTCTGTCTCCATGAGATCAATTGTTTTTAATATTTATCTTCTACATATGAGTGAGAACATGCAAGATTTGTTTTTCTGTGCTTGGCTTATTTCACTTCACATAATGTTCTCTGATTCCATCCATGTTGTTGCAAATGTCAGGATTTCATTCTTTTTGTGGCTATATAATATTCTATTGTGTATATGTTCCACAATTTCTTTATCCGTTCATCTGTTGATGGACACTTAGGTTGATTCCAAGCAAACTATTGTGGCTATTATGAATAGTGCTGCAATAAACATGGAAGTGCAAATAATCTTTTCAAAATACTAATATCCCCTCCTTTGGGTACCCAGTGGGATTGCTGGGTCATATGGTACCTCTCTTTTTAATTTTTTGAGGAACTTCCATACTGTTCTCCGTAGTGGTTGCATTAATATATATTCCTACCACCAGTGTATGAGAGTTCCCCTTTCTCCACATTCTCCTTGACATTCGTTATTGCCTGTCTTTTTGATAGAAGCCGTATGAACCAGGGTGAAATAATATCTCATTGCAGTTTTGATTTGCATTTCTCTAATGATTGATGATGTTGAGCATTTTTTCATATACCTGTTGGCCATTTGTATGTCTTCTTTTGAGAAATGTTTATTCAGATTATTTGCCCATTTTTAAAATCAGATTATTTGATGTTTTCCTCTTGAGTAATTGGAGCTCCTTATATATTCTAGTTATTAATCCTTTGTCAGATGGGTACTTTACAAATATTTTCTCTCATTCTGTGGGTTGTCTCTTCTCTTCATTGTTTCCTTTGCTGTGTAGAAGATTTTAGCTTGATGTGATCCCATTTGTCCAGTTTTGCTTTGGTTGCCTGTGTTTTGGCGGTATTACTCAAGAAGTTCTTGCCCAGTTCAATGTCCTGAAGTGTTTCCCCAATGTTTTCTTTTAGTAGTTTCATAGCTTCAGGTCTTAAATGTAAGTCTTTGAACCATTTTGATTTGACTTTTGTATATGGCCAGAGATAAGGATCTAGTTTCATTCTTCTGCATATGGATATTCAGTTTTCCCAGCACCATTTATTAAAGAGACTGTCCTTTCTCCACTGTATGCTCTTGGCACTTTTGTCAAAGGTAAGTAAGTTCACTATAGATGTGTAGATTTATTTCTGGATTTCTTTATTCTGTCCCATTTCTGTGTCTGTTTTTATGCCAGGAGCATGCTGTTTTTGTTACTACAGCTCTGTAGTGTAATTTGAAGTCAGGAAATGTGATTCCTCCAGTTTTGTTCTTTTTGCTCAGGATGGCTTTGGCTGTTTTGGGTCTTTTGTTGTTCCATATTAATTTTAGAATTATTTTTCTAATCTTTTGTTCCATATTAATTTTAGAATTATTTTTTCTATTTCTGTGAAGAATGGTGTTGGTATTTTGATGAGGATTGTACTGACTCTGTAGACTGCTTTCATTAGTATGGACATTTTAGTAATATTAAATTCTTCCAATCCATGAGCATAGAATATCTTAACATTTTTTGTGTGTCCTCTTCAATTTCTTTCAGCAATATTTTATAGTTTTCATTGTAGAGATCTTTCCTTTCTTTGGTTAAGTTTATTCCTAGGTATTTTATTTTATTTTATTTTTAGCATTGTAAATCAGATTACTTTCTTGATTTCTTGTTCAGATTGTTTACTCCTAGCATATAGAAATGTTGCTAATTTTTGTATGTTGATTTTGTATCCTGCAACTTCATAACAAATTTGTTTATCAGTTGTAATAGCTTTTTGTGGAGTCCTCATATTTCTCTAGATCTAAGATCATATCATCTGTAAATAAAGATAATTTGACATCTTCCTTTCCAATTTGGATGCCCTTTATTTCTTTCTCTTGTCTGACTGCTCTAGCTAGAACTTCTAGCACTATGTTGAACAACAGTGGTGAAAGTGGACATCCTTGTCTTGTTCCAAATCTTAGAGGGAAGGCTTTCAGTTTTTCCCCATTCAGTATGATATACTAGGTGTGGGTCTGTCATGTATGGCTTTTATCGTGTTGAAGTAAGTTCCTTCTATACCCAGTTTTTTGAGAGTTTTTATCCTTTAAGGATGTTGAATTTTATTGAATGCTTTTCAGCATCAATTAAAGTGGTCATATGGATTTTGTCCTTTGATCTGTTGATATGATGTATCACATCGATTGATTTGTGCATGTTGAACCATCCTTACATCCCCGGGATGAATCCCACTTAATCATGGTAAATAAACTTTTTAATGTGTTGTTGAATTCAGTTTGCTAGTACTTTGTTGAGGATTTTTGCATCTATGTTCATCAGAGATACTGGTCTATAGTTTTTTTATTGTATCTGTCTGGTTTTGGTATTAGGGTGATATAGGCCTGTAGAATGAGTTTGGTAGTATTCATTCCCTCCTTGATTTTTTGTAATAGTTTAAATAGGATTGGTATTAGTTCTTCGAATGCTTGGTAGAATTCAGCATTGAAACCATCATGTCCTGGCTTTTCTTTGATGGGAGACTTTTTATCACTGCTTCTATCTCATTGTTTATTATTGGTTTATTCAGGCTTTGGATTTCTTTCAACCTTTTTGGCAGGTTGTATGTGTCTAGGAATTTATCTATTCTTTCACCTATGCTGCTGAGACACTCTCATGCATTTCTCAGTTTGCCAATTGGATTCTTAAACTCCAGAATTTCTGCTTGATTAGTTTTATTATTTCAACATCCTTGTTCAATTTCTCTGATAGGCTGAATTCTGAATTCCTTCTTTGTGTTATCTTTAAGTTCATTGAGCTTCTTCAGGACAGCTATTTTGAATTCTTTTTCTGAAAGGTCATGTATGTCCATCACCCCAGGCTTGGGCACTGGTACCTTATTTAGTTCTTTTAGTGAAGTCATGTTTTCTTGGGTGTTCTTGATGGTTGTGGATGTTTGTTGCTGTCTTGGCATTGAAGAGTTAGGTATTTATTTGAATCTTCGCAGTCTGGGCTTGTTTGACACCATCCTTCTTGAGAAGGCCTTCCAGGTATTCAAAGGGAATTGAGTGTTAGAATTTAAATCTTTGGTCACTGCAGCCATATCAGCACTGGGGATGCCCCAAGCCCAGTATTGCTGTGATTTTTGCAGACTCCTATTGGTACTGCCTTGGTGGGTTTGGGTAAGACATAAGAGAATTCCCTGGATTACCAAGCGAATTCTCTCACTCTCTCCCCTAACTCTCTGTGTTGGGCTGCTGGAGTTGCAGCAGGAGTGAAGTGGATACTCTCTCATGGCCACCAGAGAGAGGTCACACCTGAAGTCAGCCCAATCTCACCCAAAGCCCAGAGTGACTATTGCCTGGCTACCTCTGATTCAACAACCAAGGATTCTTTAGTCAGTAGGTGCTGAACCCTGCCAGGACTGGGTCTTTCTCTTCAGGGAAGCATATTTCCTTCTGGCCCAAGGTGGGTCCAAAAATGTCTTCCAGGATTTAATGCCTGCACTCAGGGGCTTCAGGGGTCTGCTTGTTACTTTGTTTTACTACAGCTGAGTTGGTACCCAAGTTGCAAAGCAAAATCCTCAGAACTTTTCCCTTTCCTTTCCCCAGGTGGAAGATGACTCCCTGAGCCACATTGCCTGGAGTTGGGGGGAAGGAGGTGACACAGACACTGGCTTGGCCACCACTATTGGTGTCTCATGTTTACCCCAAGTTCACCGGCTGTGAGCCAGCAGGGTCACAGGAATTGCCCAAAGATTGCAGCCTTTGTAGCTCAACTGCCTTGTAAATTTAGCTCAGGCCCCAGGCTGCTTTTTGCCAGCTGGTGATGGGACTAGCTAGACCTGGGATTTCAGGGCTAAGGATTCCTCTCTGGGTGGGGTAGTCTAAATGCTCCCTTTGTGGGCACCAGGAGAATTCTGCCCAATGTTATATTCCACTGTGCCAGAGTGGCCCTGAGTTTCAATGCGAAGTCCCATAATCACTTTACTCTCCCTCCCCCAGGCCCCCAAAGATTTTCTCTCCACTTGGCCTTCTGGCTTGGCACTGCTGGGGGTGGGGAGGAGTAGGGGTATTGTAGGCAATGCAAGATTGTTTTTTCTTCCCTCTTCTGTGCCTTGTTCCTTGATATAATGTTAAAACTAGGTAGTGTGATCACTCACCTGATTTTTGGTTCTTCTGAAGGAGCTTGCTTGTGTGGATAGTTGTTGAGTTTGGTATTCGTGTGGAGGGAAGATTGCTGAAGGTTTCTGTTCAGCCATCTATTTCTACCCCCTTGCCTAGCAAACATTTTATAGAAATTGAAAACTGATTTCAAAATTTGTATGAAAAGGCAAATGACTTATAATAGCCAAAACAGTTTGAAAAGGAAGAATAAAGTTGGAGTATGCACGTTAACTATTAATAGAATTAATATAAAGTGGTGGTAATGAAATTGATGTAGTTTGGGCATAAGGACAAATGGATAAGTGAAATGGAATAGAAAGTCCAGAAATAGCCCACAAAGGTGCCAAAGCAATTCAAGTGGTGCTGGCAAAAAGCCTTGACCTCTACCTTATATCACACACAAAAATTAATTTGAGATATGTCATAGTCCTAAATGTGAAAAGTAAAATTTCTGGAGGGAAATAGATGAGAATAGTGTTGCAATATGGGGTAGATAAAATTTCAAGCAAGACAAAGAAAAACAATAACTAAAAGAGAAAAATTGATAAACTAGACTTCATCTAAATTTAAAATTTTTGCCCATCAAAAGGCACCATTAAGAAAATGAATTTTCAAGCAACTTACTGGGAGAAATTATTTATAAGACAAGGACTTACTGTATTTTTAGAATAATAAAGACTTATTCAATGGTAGAAAGATAAAAACCTCATTAAAATAATGGACTTGAACCAATGATTAATAAAAGAAGATATATAAATGGACAGTAAGCATATTGTTAGACATTTTGGTGGCCTTTTTACAAAGTTAAATATATACCCATCCAATGATCCAGCAAACCCATTTCTAGGTGCTTATTTATCTAAGAGAAGTGAATACAATATAGCTAATAAAAGAAAAAAACTTGAGAAAGGTTTGTTCATAGAAGCTTTATTCATAATGGCTTAAAAGTAAAAACAAGCCAAATTTTCATCAACAGGAGAATAACAAATAAAGGGTTTATTAATATAATGAGATATTAAAATAAAAACAATATATGATATGCAACATTATAGATGAGTTTCACAATTATGCTAAGCATAAATAACAGAGTACATATTATGTGATTCTATTTATAAGAGATTTTAGAATAGGCAGGACTAATCTGTTTAAAGAAATCAGAAAAGTAGTTGTATATGATGTAAATGATGGACTTGGAAGGACCTTTAGGAACCCACTCAGATTCAGATATTCCGTATCTTGATAGGGATGTGAGTTACAGGGATATAGTATGCATTTGTTAAAACTCACTTCTATATGCTTACAATTTGTGCTACTCACTGTATATAAATTTTACATTAAAAATACTAAGCAAATATGGAACCTTAGTAAAAGAGATTTGCTTTCCACAGTGATATATGTTAGTACTCCTGAAACTAGTTTCTATGCATTCTAGGCTTGAGCAAATAAGTGTATTGCAGATGAGGGAGCCAGGTTTCTCACTTTTTGATAGAGCAATTTCAAATATGTTGACTTGGCATTGGAGGTGTTGATATAAAATTATAAAATTTTTTATATACACACTAAAAATAGAGGTAGATAGAAATGTTTTTGTTGTGTGGTATTTGTTCTAGCTCTGTTCACTGAGAGGGCTTATAAACAATGATGTAAGTAGCAATGAACACATTTAATGCCCAGATTTTGATTTCTAAATACCACGGTCCACTAAAATGAAACAATTGTCATTGGAGAAAAAGCTGATTCCAAGGCTAGTGCAGAGAAAATTTTTTTGTGCTGGAAAGTAAGAAAGTACTCAAAGAGTTCTGAGTTACAAGGGTAAACAGGGGCCATTGTGAAGGGGCTGGGGGTCTTACTGCCAAATTTGGGACACTTAAACATCAAAATAAATAATGATAAGAATGGCTTAAAATCCATAGGCTAAAATAAAAATACATAACACTATAGTGATATGAATGAAAAAGGGAGAAGAGAAAACTATTCCTTGGAGTAGAATGCTGACTGATAAGTGCACAGGAATGATGGAGTCAGAAAATCATCAATAGCTCTTTATATGTAAGATTTTTTGTTTATTACATTGGAGAAAATTAGAAGATAACATCTTAATGATCAAAATTCATATCACTGATATTACAGTACATCAACATCTTATGCCTCAAGTTATCGTGCTCTCGGAAGCATCACTTCTGTGGCATTTATGCCAAAAAATACATAAGCTCATCATGGAGAAATATCGGATAAACTGAGAGAGAGTCTACAAAAATAAAAATGGCCTATAGTCTTGAAAAATGTTAAGGTCAAAGAAAATAAAGAATGGTTGAAAATCTGTTCCAGATTAAGGGAGAAACTAAATGCAATGCGTGATCCAGGATTGGATCCTAGAATTGGAAGGAAATTGGCTATAAAGGACATTATTAAGAAAGTGATAAAATTTGAATACAGACTGTTTATGATGGTATTGTATTGATAAATTTTTTTAATCATGGTAATTGTATTGTGTTTATGAAAAAGAATTTTCTTGCTTTTAGAAAAATTCATGGAAATATTTACAAGGAAAGGTGTACAATGTCTCCAACTTATTCTCAATGATTGAGAAAAAGTATGCATAAATATGTGAATAGAGAGAGAATGATAAAGCACATGGAACAAAATGTAAATAAATGTTAAGTCCAGGTAAACGATAACAATACTCATTCTTGGAAAAGTTTAAAATTATATAAAAATTTAAAATTGCCCTCAAACTCATTGACTTGTTTAAAAAAATTAATGGGTGTTTTAAATAATCATCTCATGCATGATGTAATACAAATTACCTGGGTAAAAGAGTGCTGTGTGTATAATAGATGTTTAATTTAAGGAATGATAACTTGAAGTGAGTGGGTTCAGTTCTGATACAATGTTAAGAATAGGTTTACTTCATGGTCATTTCGCTAAAAAGAAAAAAAAAAAGAATAGGCGGTCATAAATTCCTCTAGTAGGTTTGCTCATCATTCCCTCCCCCTCAATTCAACAAAGGTTTATTATGCATGGGACTTGAGATCTGAGTTTCTTTCCCTCAAGACGTATGATAGTAGGCAAGTTGCACAAACTCTTTTCTCTTTTGACTGAATGAAATGATTTCTTCTAGTCTTGTCTATTAAATCTTTTTAGGATTTTTATAAATATTATCAACTTTTGGTTATTAGATGCCTGAATTATCTGAATACTATATTGCCCTCAATAAGTCATGTTTTTAGATTCTCACCAAATAGATAAAGTGGGAGAGGAGAGCCTATTTTAATTCAGCTCACTTTCTTATTTACCTTTACATATTTCCTTGGGTTTCTTAGATCAACCTGAAACCTAATCTGTAAACCTTTTAAATCCAAACATTTAGTTACTTTCTCTAAGAATTAACCATCAATAATAAAGCAATAATATTTTAAACAGTTAACATCAGGATGGGATTTGTGGTCTTCTAAAAGGTAGTATTGCATCTTAACACCATTTAGAAAAAAGGATAAGAAATGCTGTACTGTGTAACTTGAGTTTTTTGATTTCTATTTTTGAAGTGTTATAAGTACCAGAACATCTCATGTACCCAAATAGGGCAATGTATATTCCAAAGCTAAATATACATTTTTTAAACATTATCTTCCATTTTTGTTTGTTCTTACCCCTGTTCTCTTCTTGTTTCATTGAGAATTCACATTAAATTGAACTTCTAAAAGATATAAATAATTCTTTAAACCAGTTTAATCTCGAGAAATAATGTTGTGATAAGCTAATGTAGATATGATAGCAAAATTGAGTAATCCTTTTAAAATAGATTAAATTTTTGTATTTAGTATTTTTACTGCCCAGTAATTTTCTTAGATTGACCATCTCTTCTATTTTTTCTTGTTTCTGTTTATAAATTATAGCTATTATGAATAATCATTTTCTAGGATCTATACAAAATTTTTTTGGTTTGTATAATACAGTCTTTATGATACAGTCTTCTTTGGCTTTATGCGCTAATTCTCTAATATTTTAAAATAACTTAATTTCTATTTCTCAGCAATCAAGAAAGTACTTTTAATGCTGTGTTTGTCACTGGGAAAACTAGTTTTAATTTATATTGACCTTTTTCTCCTTTGAGCATTTAGCGTGCATTCAATAAAATGTTGATGACTGCTCTTTAGAAGACAGCTGTATGAAATAAAGTATTATAAATATTCAGCTTTCCTTTCTAAGCATTGTCACCAACAGCTGGGCATCCAGTTTAGCAGAACAGATTTTGCACAGAGAGAGCCTGGCATGTTCCTGAATCAGTTTAGTGAAGGAAACAAAAAATAGTTTCTTATGGATTGGGGACTTATAAAGACATAGAGCATCTGTTCCTCTGTTAAGTCATAGTCTGGTTGCACTGAATCATGTTTAAAGCTAGAATAATGTGCAAAACTTTTTTCACCTTGCTCATACCTTTAACACCTAGTGCATTATATCTGCAAATAATATACTTTCAACATCTCCGTTGAAGGTAGGTAAATTATTTTGCTCTTAAGTATGATTTTTATTAGTGGTATTTTAAAGCAGACAGATATACTAATTTTTGAGTAAGACTTTATGACTTTAATGTTTAAATTGTGTGGTAGTCATTGTATATAAAACTACATATATAAAAAGTGATCCATTTAAATATTTATTAATAATTATTATCCTATTTTGAAATATGCTATTAAAAACAAACCATCCTCATAAATAATTGCTATCTTCATATGGTATTCTGCTTTAATAAATAATATAAAATTAGTTGGCAAAAATAACTTAGAACCTTTGTTTTTATATCTTGTCCTTTAGTATTTGGGTACTTAAAGCATGCCAAATCTAAGATTTCTTCAAATGTTTTGTTTACAGGGCTAAAAGATCACTGAAATTGGATGGTCTGGTAGAAGAAAATGTAAGTATTTGCTTAAGAGTTTGTGATTGCATGATATGATTGTGTTTTTAATTTTTAACTACTGATTTTCCTTGCTAAATATAAAAATTATCAAAACACAATGTGATATGATTGATACACCATTTTCTGTATACAAAATATTTTTTGTATATCTAATATGTGGAAGTTTCTGGTCAGTTTGAGGTGCTCATTTAAGAAACAAATTATTTAAAAACCTTTAAGAAATAATTTAGTAGAAATTGGTTCACTATTTGTAGAAAAAAGTAGTCTGCCACTTAAATGTGTAAGAAACAATATGGAACAATAGCAATACCTTTAATCTGCATACTATAATCTGCTAAAATGAAATAAAAACATTAGCATTTTTATATCAAAAATGTAATTACCTCCCTCAGTTATGCGGGCATGGATTAAATGACAAAGTACTAACATTGTAATAAATTTCACCATAGTTATCACAATAAAAATAAAATTGTAATGTTGCTATACTTTTGTAAATCTAGTCATAGGACATTCCCAGTGCCAGCATATCATGACATATGTTAGTTTATTATCTTTTCATGCCAACTATGGATCTAGATACAGACACTAATACTCAGTAATCTTAAATGCAAGTAAAGTGGTGAGAAAGTAAATTCAAATAAATAGCTAGTAAATAAATGAGCTCCTATAAAATCTCATATGTGAATGCCATTTCAAGAAAATATTTTATATGGAATTTCTCTTTGGAAGACTCAATGGTATTTAACAAAACGGAAATTTACCATTTAAAAAACTTCCTATGTGCTTTTTTTAAAAATTTTAAACAAAGGTGGCAAAATACTGCAATGACACTAAAAAAATCATTAACAGTGTAATTAGCAATTTAGAGTACCATTATCCAACTAGTTCTGTGCAGAATGCAGCTGTGACTGTAATTCTGCATCTGTTTCTTTGGTCAGAATGGTATTTTGGTAGATGAGTAGTCCAGCTTGAAATGAAATACAGTTCTTTTCTTCCCCAAAACTGTTCTTTGGGAGATGGTAACATTATTTGAATGGAAAAGAATGACCATTTCAGAATCCATTCTCTTCATGAAGTAAATGGCCATCATGGCAGGCTTTCTATCCATTTTTACTTCAGATGAAGATGTGTCAAGGTAGCCAATGCCACAGCCGATATCCTGTATTAGAAAAATACATTGTTATGTTTGGCCCAGTTCTGTACCTTTAAACCAATTGAGTTAGCTCGGTACCACATGGCCACCACCTTCTCAAAGCTGGTTTCTAGAATCCTAGCCTGGGCCTTTCTTCAATATTTTTTTCCTATTTCCTGAGCTATTTCCAATATTTTTAGCTTTTGTACTCCTATCTCATCATTTGTGTGTAGCTCTATATTTACATCTTAGATCTAACAACTATTCTATTCTGGTGTTAAGTTTGGGATTCTCTCCTTGGCTACATATACAAGGGCTGCCTGGAAAGTATCTAGCCATATAATATGAAAAATGTAATATGCAATGGCTGGATACTTTCTGGACAGCTCTCATATACTTCCTCTACTCCACTAACAACATAGCCCTGAAGCAGCCTGACTCCTAGTTATCTACTCCGCTGGCCCATGGTCCCATTGAGGCTGCCTTAGCCCATACAACAGGAAATTGGACATTCAAAATATATACCTATAATTCTAAGAGTACTTGTGAAGCTATAGAGGAACTAAGTAGTAACTTTGTGGTCATTTTGCCTTACCAATATGATGCTGAAGGAAAAAAACTCTGGTGTCCAAGGAAAGGAGATGGTCCTCATATGCCGATTGGTTGAAGGATAGTCCATTTATCCTAAGGTACTGCTATTTCCTTTCCCAGAGATGTTTGGAACACTTACCTCCCAGTGTTCCTAATGCAGCTACAGACCTTCATAGAGATTAATCCTCCATGATGTTTGGGCAAGCATGCAAATGTTGTGTTCTATTACTGTTAGTAAGTAACTTCTAAGTCTGATTATTTCCATGGCCTAATCCTGTCTATCTAATTCCAGAACATTTCCATCACCCCAAAAAGAAACCCCATACTTATTAGTAGTTAGTCTCAATTTCTTCCTCCTCCATCCTCTGGCAACTACGAATCTACTTTTTGTCTCTATAGATTTGCCTATTCTCGACATTTCATATAAATGGAATCATAGAATATGTACCCTTTTGTGTCTGGCTTTCATTTAGCATAACATTTTCAAAGTTCATCCATGTTGTAGCATGTAACAGTACTTCATTCCTTTTTGTGGCTGAATAATACTCCACTGTATGGATTATACTTACTAACTTTTGTTTATCCATTTCTCAGTTGAAGAACATTTGAGGTTTTTTTCACTATTATGAATAATGCTCCTATGAACATTCTTGTGCAAGCCTTTGTATGCACATGTTTCTAATTTTCTTCTTTCTTTATTTTTTAGAGATGTGGTCTTGCTCTGTTGCTTAGGCTGGAGTACAGTGGTGTGATGATAGCTCTCCTGCAACCTCAAACTCCTGGACTCAAGCAGTTTTCTCTTCCAGCAGCTAGGATAACAGGCACACACCAACAAGCCCAGATAATTTTTTTTTTTTTTTTTTTTTTTAATTTCTGTAGAGACGAGGTCTCACTGTGTTGCCCAGGCTGGTCTCAAACTCCTGGCCTCAAGTGAGAGCCTCCCAAAGGGCTGGGATTACAGATGTGAGCTATGGTCCCCAGACTGTTTTCAGTTTTCTTAGTTATATATCTAGGAGTAGAATTGCTGGGTCATACAGTAATTCTATGTCTAACTTTTTGAGAAACTGCCAAGCTCTTTTCCACAATACCTGCACCACTGTGCATTTTCACCAAAACTATATGAGGGTTACAATTTCTTTACATCCTGTCAATGCTTGTTATTATATGACTTTTTTATTCTAGCCATCCTACCGGTTGTGAAGTATTATCTTCATTGTGGTTTTTGTTTTTTTGAGACAGAGCTTTGTTTTTTGAGACAGAGTTTGCCCTAGCTCACAGCAATCTCAAATTCCTGGGCTCAAGCAATCCTCCTGCCTCAGCCTCCCAAGTAGCTGGAACTACAGGCATGCACCACCATGCCTGGCTAATTTTTTCTATATATATATATATTAGTTGGCCAATTAATTTCTTTCTATTTATAGTAGAGACGGGGTCTCGCTCTTGCTCAGGCTGGTTTCGAACTCCTGACCTCAAGCAATCTGCCCGCGTTGGCCTCCCAGAGTGCTAGGATTATAGGCATGAACCACCGTGCCCAGCCTTCATTGTGGTTTTGATTTGCATTTCCTTGATGACAAATAATGTTGAGCATCTTTTCATGTGGTTATTGGCCATCTGTATATTTTCTTTGGAGAAATAGCTACTCAAATCTTTTGTCCATTTTTTAATTGGGTTATCTTTTTGTTGCTGACTTGTAGGAGTTCTGTATATGTTCTGAATACCACCATTTTATAAAATATATGATTCGCAAATGTTTTCTCCAATTCTGTGGATTATCTTTTTACCTTGATAGTGTCCTTTGACACACAAAAGGTTTTAATTTTGATGAAGTTCAATTAATTTTTTCATTGATTGTCTTTTTGGTGTCATATCTAAGAAGCTACTGTGAAAACAGATTTTTTTTTTTTGAGACAGAGTCTCGCTTTGTTGCCCAGGCTAGAGTGAGTGCCATGGCGTCAGCCTAGCTCACAGCAACCTCAAACTCCTGGCTCAAGCAATCCTCCTGCCTCAGCCTCCCGAGTAGCTGGGACTACAGGCATGCGCCACCATGCCCGGCTAATTTTTTTTCTATATATATTAGTTGGCCAATTAATTTCTTTCTATTTATAGTAGAGACAGGGTCTCACTCTTGCTCAGGCTGGTTTCGAACTCCTGACCTCAAGCAATCCGCCCGCCTCGGCCTCCCAGAGTGCTAGGATTACAGGCGTGAGCCACCACGCCCGGCCTGAAAACAGATTTTTATCTATGTTTCTTTCTAAGAGTTTTATAGTTTCAACTCTTACATTTAGGTCTTTTATCCATTTTGAGTTAATTTTTATATACTGTGTGAGGGTAGGAGCCAAATTCATTTTTTTGCATGTGGATATCCAGTTGTCTCAGGACCATTTGTTAAAAAGGCTATTCTTTCCCCCATTGAATGACCTTGGCACCCTCATCAAAAATCAATTGATCATAAATGTATGGATTTATTTCTGGACTCTCAATTCGATTCCATTCGTCTATATGTCTGTGCTTATGCCACTACCACACTGTCTTTGTTACTGTAATTTTTTTAATTTAAAAAATGTTTGAAATCAGAAAGTGTGAGTCCTCCAATGTTGTTCTTTTTCAAGATTATTTTGGCTATTCTATATCCCTTACAATTCCATATGAATTTTAGAATCAGCTAGTCCATTTCTGGAAGAAAAAAAAAGCAGTTGGAATTTTGATAAGAATTACATCAAATTTGCAGATCATTTTGGGAAAATTGGCATCTTAACAATAGTAATCTTCCAAATCATGAGCATGAAATATATTTCTGTTTATTTAAATCTTTGATTTCTTTCAACAATGTTTTATAGTTTTCAGAATACAAGTCTTATACTTTTTTTGGCTAAATTTATTGCTAAGTATTTTATTCTTTTTGATGCTGTTATAAATGGAATTGTTTCATAATTTTATTTTTAGATTAGGCATTTCTAATGCACAGATATGCAACTGATTTTTACATGTGGATCATGTATCCTGCAACTTTGCTGAACTTGTTTATTAGCTCTGATTTGGGGTTTTTTGGTAGATTATTCAGGATATTCTATATATAAGATCATGTCATCTCCAAGTAAAGATAGTTTTACTATTGATTTCCTTTCTAATCTGATGCCTTTTATTTCTTTGGTTCTTTTTTCTTTTTTTTTTTTTTTTCCTATTGTTTTCACCAGAACCTCTAGAACAATGTTAAATGAAGTGGCAAGAACAGACATCATTGCCTTGTTCCTCATCTTAGGTGAAAAGCATCAACATTTCACCATTAGGTGTGTTAGCTGTGGGCTTTTCATAGATGCCCTTTATCAGATTGAGAAAATTTCTTTCTATTCCTACTCTGTTGAGTGTTTTTGTCATGAAAGAGTGTTAGCTTTTGTCAAATAGTTTTTGTGCATAATTGTGATGATTATGTGTTTTTTTTCTTTTATTCTCTTAATATGGTATAGTATTACATTGATTGGTATTTATATGTTGGACCAACCTTCCATCCCTGGAATAAATTCCACTTGGACCTGATGTATAATTTTTTAATATGCCACTGCTTTTAATTTGCTAAGATTTTTACATCTGTATTCATAGGGATATTATTCTATAATTTTCTTGTGATGTCTTTGTCTGTTTCTGGTGTCAGGATAATATGAATTAGGAATTCTTCTCTCCTATTTTTTGGACGAGTTTGAAAAGGCTTGGTGTCAATTTTCGTTAAAAACTGAGAGAATTTGCCAGTGAAGTTATCTGGTCCTGGGTTTTTCTTTGTTGGAAATTTTTTGAATATTCTATTTCTTTACATGCTATCAATCTATTCAGATTTTCCAGGTCTTCATGATTCAATCTTGAAAGGTTGTGCATTCCTGGAAATTGTTCAATTCATCTATATTATCTAATTTGTTAGCATACAATTGTTCATAGTTTCCTTTTATTATTCTTTTGGATTTCTTCAAGGTCAGTAAAAACATCCCTTTTTTCATTCCTGATTTTAATAATTTGAATCCTCTTTCTTTCTTCCATTGTTTGTCAGTCTGGCTAAAGATTTGTCGATTTTATTGATCTTTTCAAACAACTAACTTTTGGATTCATTGATCTTCTCTAGTGTTTTTTTCTCTATTTCATCTGTTTTCTCTTTAACATTTATTATTTCTTTCCTTCTACTCCTGAGCCCACTAAAAGCAAAACAAAACAAAAAAATCTTAAGAATTATAGTGCAAGAGAGTAACAGTACAGTAATGATATCTTTATTATTAAAATTAACATTTTAGGGAGGGGGGAAAGGGCATTTATTGAAACCTTAAAATTTGTACCCCCATAATATGCCAAAATTAAAAAAAAATTAACATTTTAGTATCTTAAATTTGTGAAAAATGAGCACAAATAGAATAATGAATGCATCAACTTTTTTAGCCCATATTTTTTCTTGCTAAATTTTTTTATCAAGGTGAAATTTACGTATCATTAAATTCACAGATCTTGAGTGTACAATTCAATGAGCAGTATAGCCCTTTGTATCAAACACTTAATCAAGAAATAGAGCATTTCCATTACCATAGATTTAATGTATTGATCATATTCTTTCCCTGATATATCTGTAAGATCACTGAGATAAGTGCAAAGTGCTATTGTTCTCCACAGCTACCATAAAAACAGCAAGACCTCAACATTTTTAGGGCCATTAAGGATGGTAATTGTGGCAGCTGATAGGAAGTTAGTTGATATCTAGCATTCTTCTAAGAATCCTAGGCTCAAATTGTGAAACATCCCTGAGGGCAGCTAGTATTTAGAGTTTTCTAATGGAAATTCCATAATTAGTACTAGTAGTACATAATAATTATATCTTAGGTAGGATATTCCAATAACCTAACTAACCAGTATAAGTTTATAAAGAATTATCTCCCTTTGGCTGCCCTTTTGTTTCCGGTTGACCGAATGCCTATGATAATCTGTTTTAAATATTTCAGCATAGGTCAGTAGTTTATAATAATAATAGCAAATCCTTTATATCCCATATTTCATCCTAAAAGAACCCTTAGTTAGTACTTTCTAGACTGTTTATAACAGGTAAAAAATCAATAAAACACAGGCACCTTTTTGGTAGAAGATGCTTTAAAAAAGGTGACGAAGCAAGCTAGCTACAATTTGTGAGAGATGTGGAAGGAGAATGTCATTTCCATTTGAAATTATAGAAAGAATATTGATTTTTTTTAGGCAGAAAATCAATGCTCAAATTTTAGTTTTGCTAATGTACAAGGTTTGACCTCCTTACAAAAAGTACAATTGCATTTAGACTGATCATAGAATCTTAGATCATGGCATGTTTTTTGTTTAGTAGAGGTGTTAAATATCTCTGAATCAGTAAATATTAGAAGCAGTTGTAAATTATTAAAGAAGTGGTTGTGACATCTATTTTTTTTTAACATTCTGTTTACATCCTGAATCTTTTCTTTTCTCTAGCCAAATCTATTCCTTTCTTCTCAGTTTTTCTTCCTCTGTTTTTCTAAAGGGTCTGCTAGGTAGTGCTCATCCTTGCTGATTGGAAAGAGTGCTGACTTCTCAATTAGTAGCTCAGTTTTCTCTCAACTCCCATTCTTAATTCCTCCTGTTGTGGGAGATTCATGAGTAGGCTAAGACCTTCAAAGTTTGGGTTATGGTAGAATGGAAATTCTTAGATGGATTCTAGGATCACTTTTAATCTTCAAAGGTTGAAAGTCAGAAGACCTTGAAAGTAAAATCTGAATAGAAAGAAAACTTAGGGAAGTAAGGCTATGCCTTTGTGTTTACCAGTAGAGCAAATATATAGAAATACATTGTTAACTGAAGAATATTTAATGGAATAATAGAGAAAGGTAACTTTTCAGTTTTCCCTCTATGTATGGTAGTTGTAGACAGACATTTTTCTTTTAACCTACATAAACAACCAAAAAAAAGGAGAGAAGCCTCAGTATTTTTAAAGGGAAGCCAAATACACACACACACACACACACACACACACACACACACACGGTTATTTTCTGAAAGCTAGGAAATTGTTTTCAAGGAGAAATGTATGATCTACAATTGCAATGTTTAGACATTTGGCAATTGGATAAAATAATGTTTTGGGGAAAATAGGAAAACAGATTGACATAAATGTACATTAGGGTAGCAACTTCCATTTCTTGTACATACACAGTGAAATAGTTCTGGGCAATAAATTCTTGGAAAAGTAGAGTAGGGATTGGATAAATGTCATACTTTATGACTGAATTCATATAAGCAGGTAAAAACTCAAGATGGAGAGGTAATAGTAACCACCTGATAAAGAGACTTAAAACCCTTTCACCTTACAAAAAGATTGCTTTAGAGTTATAACTTGATATTATAGTTTGATTTTTTTTAAAGATATTAGTTATGTTTGTGACTACTACTGTGGCTACATAAAATAAAGAGTGTTTTTGTACCCCAGTACAAAGAAATATTTATAATTTAACTGTAAAAATTTTTGATGTTATAGATTCTGGAACTAAACTAAGATTATTGAAAAAAGCAACACGGCCACTATTTCTGCCATAGATGTCTTAAAAATAAAACATAATTGACAATGCAGAATTCTGTAACTATTTCAAGTCAACTACCAAGGTATAGTTTAGTTCTATAATGTGTTGGCAACATGAGCCTTCAGACTTTTCCTTCATCCCCCGTATCCATCCTGTGCTGTCTATTCCACTCTGGATTTCATGTTTTTCACCCTTTTTATTTTCTGTGACAGATTACTGCAGCTCATTTTGATTTCTCCTCTTCTCTAAATTTCTGTAGCACACTACTAACTTAAGATCTCTTCTCTTCTAACTTTTGGTAGAATCTACTCATTGAGGCCAGAATAATTTGTTATATTAAAGAAAGAGTAGGTCTTGGGGAAGATAAGAAAGAGAACATTCCAAGCTGACATCATAAAATGATCTGAGGCCCAAATGTGCAAGCCTAGTAACTGAAACTATAGGTGTCAGTGAACATTGGATGACTGAACTGATGAACAATTGAGTATATCCTGAGTAGAGTGGCATGGCCAAGTTTAGTAGACTGTTCCTTTTAAGTCATTAATTCTTTATACGTGTTTTAGTTCTCTAGGGTACAAAGATGAAAAAATGATTTTTAGGAGCAAATTTTAATGGGGCAGACAGAAAAGTAAAAAATTATTAAAATATTACCTGCAATAAGAGGTATGTTTGCACAACACCTTTGGGAATACAAAGGAGGAAGCTACAGAGTGTGGGGCTCGGTGTTAACGCCATTGCAAGATGGCGCCGACTTCCTGGTCACACCCATACCACAAGACTGATAAACAGGGTGAACCGCGCAGGTGTAGGGGCTTTTTCCTGTCTCTCATCAAGTATGCTAATGAGGGCTCTTGCGTGAGCCAATCAGATTCTGCCTAATGTACTTAGTGCCTATATAAGCCCGCTCCGAGAGCTCCTCCGGGTCTTCCGCTTTAGTCACCTTCAGATTCCCCAATAAAGCGCTGTCAGAAGAACTCCGGTTGCCGCGTCTTCCTTGCTGGCGAGGCGGGCGCGACAACAGAGGTTGATTGTGTAGGACAGGCCAAATCTCAAAGGCCTTAAATGCCAGAGTCAATTGTTTGAACATAATTTTCATCATTATTAAAGCAAGATATTATGTCAGAGCATTTTGTGAAGATTTAGAACAGCACTGATCCTTCCCTAGGATAGTCTTTGGGTCTTTGGAATAGGCTTCGCTGTTTTCCTGTTCTGGCCCCATAATTATACTTCGGGTTCAGCTGAAAACAAAAGTCAGGATGTGGTTGGGAGAGTCAACCATCTCTAATGTTTGGAAATACCATCTCAGAAGATAGTAACCCTTTAATGTTAAGATTTCATAAATATCAAGTTGAGATACCTTAATTGTTGTAGAGACCTGAACTATCTACCTAATCCTAATTTGAAAGAATAGTGTTCACTTTGACAGTGCTAATTGAGTGTATTTGGAATCTGAAAAGAAAGAGCAAGGAAATGAGTGTTGGCTTGAATTTTGCTGAGGTCTTTTTTTTTTTTTTTTTTTTTTTTTTTTTTTTTTTTGAGACAGAGTCTTTCTCTGTCCCCCAGCTAGAGTGCAGTGGTGTCATCATAGCTCACTGCAACCTCAAACTCCTGGGCTCAAGCTATCCCCCTGCCTTAGCCTCCTAAGTAGCTTGGACTACACCCTGCTAATTTTTCTATATTTGGCAAAGACAAGATTTCACTCTTAGGCTGGTCTTGAACTCCTGAGCTCAAGCAGTCCTCCTGCCTCGGCCTCCCAGAGTGCTAGGATTACAGGCATGAGCCACCATGCCTAGCCATGAGTTTTTAAAGATGTGTATTTTCAGAGATCTGTAACTAAACATAAGTATTTCTGTCCTCAATTGTTATTTCCAGTCATTTGATTCTTCAAAAATCACAAGGAAGCAAAGTATTATACCTTACTCTCCAACAACTGGAACTTGTCAAATGAGCCCATTTGCTTCTCCCACAAGTTCTGAAGAACAAGAGCACAGAAATGGACCATCAAATGGTTAGTTGAACATTCTTTTCTACTTATTGTAAGATTTTTCTAGTTGGTTAAATGAAGATTTTGATTTAATAATATGTGAATCTTTTTGCAGCTGATTTTTCTCCTCTCTCAAAGAATTTAACATAGAAAAGGCTAGAATGTAGGTATTATTTTGGACATAAATGTAAACTTTCTAGGCACTTATTTTAAAATGCTACTGCAGACTTTGTTCCCTTCTTATCCCATCCATTAAATAGAAATTATGGCTTGACTGCCCTCAGCTACTATCAATTATAATGGTTACAGATATGCCCCTTAACAAGCTATCCATCATGTGCATAAATTAAAGAGAGCATAACTCAGATACTGCTGCATAACAGTTTAAGAGTGATACTTCTAAATGTTATTTTTATCCATGTTGTCCATTTAGTTTTATCCACATTTAGTGTATCTTTATATAGCTTGCCTTTATTTATTATATTTCGTTCTCTTCTTTTTCTTTACTATTTCAAATGCATTTACAAAAGGTTTGTAGAATTTTCCATAGAGAACAACCTAATTTTAATATGAAATTCTTTATTTTAAAATATTGTTAGTTTTTGAACATACATATTTGTTGTTCTCTGGTGGTTTATTGCTAAAATATTGATTTAAAACCACAAATCTCAATTTCATAGGTTAAATTTTTTCTGTTGAGAAAGGTCATGAATCAGTGACATGTCAGTTTCTATAATATAAAATTTAAATAGGCTCAAATTTAATAAAGTGTGTTTTAGGTATGTGGTGATTAGCCTAATTCATATTTTACTGTTTAACATTTATTGAGTGCTAAGCATACACTAGAAGCTATATAGAAACAAAGAATTCTGCTCATTTTAACTAATTTGTTATAATGAAACATATAATGAGATCTTAAACTTTTGAATGTCTTTGATTTTACTTTAATCAAATGCCTTTTATCTTAAAGCTATTACTATTAGGTTTGCTTTCACAAAAATATATAACAGTATATACATTTTCTTCAAGTTTCATATTTCTGTTTTTATATACCTATCTTTTTAAAATTAAAATTAACACCTTAGAGATTACACATCTCTATTCTGAAATGTGAATAGATTTTAAGTTGATATGTACTCAATTTCCATTTTGAAATTAAATATGGACTTAAGGGAACATTCCTTTTGCCCATAAAAAGATTGGTCACATGATTTCAGTTGACATTTAAGTGGATAATTATCACAGATTATAGTCCTACATAAGCTCTTTTTAAAAAAGTCAGATAGCAGGGTTTTCTGAGGTGTTAGCAATATTCTATTTTTTGACCTACATGATTCAGTCTAGTTATTCTTTGGACTGTACATATATGTTTAATGTACTCTGTAACATGTATATCTCACATATAGAAGTCTCAAAACAGGAGAATTTTACCTAGGATCCTAAGATTATATCATTTGTAATCATAACATTGTTCATCCTAATGTCATCTTATACATATTTTAAAATGAGAAAGCCTGACTCTTATGAAGTAACTTAAATTCCAAATAAATGAGAAAATGTGACTTAGGAAGTCATTTAAGTTCCAAATGAGGTCATAACCTGTATTAACAACTGCCACTTTTAAAATATTGTACAAAACATAATGTAAAATTTAAATAACATTTTCAAGGACATTTTAGGTGCTATTCACTTTCCTTCACATTTAGGATAAAATCCAAAATCCTTATCATGATTTTTAAGGCCATACATCCATCTAATACCTGACCACCTCCTTTGTCTTATTTTCTACTACTCTTCTTTTACATTACTTTAGCTACTCTTACTTTCTTGCTATTTGTCATCACACTTAGCCCTTTCCTGCCACAGAGTCATTGCACTTGCAGTTTTCTCCACATGGATATTCTTCCTTTAGATATTTACATGTAGTTTCTCTGTATATTTGAACCATGTACTACGTGAACAGAGACTTAACGTTAGATTTAAATCTATCTGTAGTTATAAAAGGAAAAACAAATTGGTTCTATGTCTTCCTTCTACTTAGATTGCATATTGGCCAAACATAGGATGATTTGTTTCAACTTTCAGTTTATATGTTTAAGAGATACAGTCATGTGCCATATAACGTTTCAGTCAATGATGGACTGCATATACCACAGTGGTCCCATACGATTATAATGGAGCTGAAAAATTCCTATTGGCTAGTGACATCATAGCTGTTGTAACCTTGTAGTGCAACACATTGTGGATTTGTGGTGATGCTGGCTTATACAAACCTACTGTACTGTCAGTCATATAAAAGTATAGCACATACAATTATATAAAGTACATGATAGCAGTCATGTGCTGCATAATGATGTTTTAGTCTGTGACAGACCACAAATATGACCGCGATCTCATAAGAATATAATACCATATTTTTACTGTGCCTTTTCTGTGTTTAAATAATATGTTTAGATATACAAATACTTACTATTGTGTTACAGTTGCCTACAGTATTAAGTTCAAATAGCATGATGTACAGGTTTGTAGCCTAGGTATATAGTAGGTCTAGGAGCAATAGGCTATACCATATAGCTTAGGTGTATAGGAGGCCATACCATTTAGATTTGCCTAAGTACACTCTATGATATTTGCATGATGAAATCACCTAATGATGCATTTCTCAAAAAGTATCCCTGTAGCCGGGCGCGGTGGCTCACGCCTGTAATCCTAGCACTTGGGAGGCCGAGGCGGGCGGATTGCTCAAGGTCAGGAGTTCAAAACCAGCCTGAGCGAGACCCCGTCTCTACCATAAAAATAGAAAGAAATTAATTGGCCAACTAATATATATAATATAAAAAAATCAGCTGGGCATGGTGGCTCATGCCTGTAGTCCCAGCTACTCGGGAGGCTGAGGCAGGAGGATCGCTTGAGCCCAGGAGTTTGAGGTTGCTGTGAGCTAGGCTGACGCCACGGCACTCACTCTAGCCTAGGCAAGAAAGCGAGACTCTGTCTCAAAAAAAAAAAAAAAAAAAGTATCCCTGTAGTTAAGTTATATAACTATATGTGTATGTGTGTATGATATATATCATTTATATGTTTGTGTATATTATTACTGCCCTCCCCCAACTCTTAGCAAATTTCTCTGAACTACTACAGGTGACTCTTGAACAGCATGGGTTTAAACTGCATGGGTTCCCTTATACATGAATTTTTTTTAATAAATATGTCTGAAAATTTTGGGAGATTTGCAACAGTTTGAACAACCTTGAAGACAAACTTCATAGCCTAAAAATATAGAAAAAATTAAGAAAAAGGTCTATGTCATGAATGCATAAAATATGTGTAGATACTAGTCTATTTTATTATTTACTACCATAAAATATATACAGATATAAAACCAATGCACACATACACTTAGACCATATAATACACCATTCACAGTTGAGAGAAGTGTAAACAAATGTTAATATGTAGTATTACATCCTAACTGCATAAAATTAATGAGTACATACTATACTACTATAATGATTTTGTAGACACCTGCTGTTGCTATTGCAGTGAACTCAAGCGTTGTGAGTATCTGCTGAAAACACCATGTGACACTAATCTTCACGTAAACAGTTTGTCTCTCCAGTAAATGGTGTATGGCAATGAAAGTGATCGTTCATAGTTCTTGTGTATTTTTCATTGTGTTTAGTGCAATACCATAAACTTTGAATAATACTATGGGACCCATACGAAGTGCCACTAGTGATGTTGGAAGTACTCCCAAGAAGCAGACAAAAGTCAGGGCATTACAAGAAAAAGTCAAATTGCTTGACATGTACTGTAGATTAAAGTCTTCAGCTGCTGCTGCCTACCATTTCCAACAATTCATCTTATAAACATACAGCATAAACTTGTGGCATTAATAAATACAGCATTGTACTGTAAAAGTGTATTTTCTCTTCCTTATGATTTTCTTAATAACATTTTCTTTTCTCCAGCTTACTTTATTATAGGAATACAGTATAGCCGGGCGTGGTGACTCACACCCGTAATCCTAGCACTCTGGGAGCCTCAGGCGGGTGGATTTCTCGAAGTCAGGAGTTTGAAACCAGCCTGAGCAAGACCCCTTCTCTACTAAAAATAGAAAGAAATTAATTGACCAACTAAAAATAGATATACAAAAAATTAGCTGGGCATGGTGGCACACGCCTGTAGTCCCAGCTACTTGGGAGGCTGAGGCAGGAGGATTGCTTGAGCCCAGGAGTTTGAGGTTGCTGTGAGCTATGCTGACGCCACGGCACTCACTCTAGCCTGGGCAACAAAAGTGAGACTCTGTCTCAAAAAAAAAAAAAAAAAAAAAGAATACAGTATATAATACATATACAGAATGTGTGTTAATTGACTGTTATTAATAAGGCTTCTGGTCAACAGTAGGCTATTAGTAAAGTTTTGAGGCAGTCAAAGGTTATACTTGGATTTTTGACTGCATGGCAAGTCAGTTCCCCTAACCCCTGTGTTCTTCAAGGGTCAACAGTATGCGTTTTAGAAAAAAGGAAGGATGGTAAATTTTTCCCTTTTACTCCCAAGAACACTTCAGACTTGTTATTTAATAGTGAGGGTAGAAGGATAAACAACAAATTGCATAGTCAAAGAAAAGTACTTGTTAACTGGATGGCAGGTCTGCAGAAATCACCCAGACTGTAGCAATATAACAGCACAGAGAAATAAAGAAGAGGAGATTGTGATAAAACAGTAAAGAGAAATTATGGGCAGAATAAGAAGCTATGGCATCTGCCAAAATAGGAATTCCATAAGGAAGAAATAGAATGGGGCAGAGGAAATATTCTAAGATATAAGGACTATCAGTTTTTCATAATTAAAGATAAGAATTTCCAAATTAAAGTAGCATGCTTAGCTTGAGCAAGATAAATTAAAACAAATCTACATCTAGCCGAATCATGGTTAAACTGGAAAACATCAAAGACAAAGAAAATTTTAAAGACAACCAAAAAAAGATATTACCTACAAGAGAATGACAGACTGATAGAATACGTCTCATCAGTATCAACAGACTCCAGCAGAAAATGGAATAATAATACCAACTAAGAATCACAGTTGAATTTTTATTTAAGAAGTGAAGATAAAGATATTTTCAGAGAAAATCTCAGAGAGTTTGCTATTTATACATTCTCACTAAAATAACTACTAAAGAATGTACTTCTGTAAGGAGCAAACTGAACCTCACATAAAGAAGTGGAATACAAAGAGCAATGGTGAAAAAATAAATTAGCAAACAGGTTGGTAAATATAATTACAAATATAATTACAGAAATCTAATTACAGATTTTGCTGACTATAAAGGAAAATTCAAACAATTTGAGAGGGGCTTAAAAACAAATAATAGACCACACAGATAAGAGGAGTTAAGTGTTTTAAGGTCCTTGTGTTTTCAGGCAGATGATGGGATATCTATCAGTTGACTTTTCAATTGTGTTTTTTGTTTTCTTGCCTGTAAAATGTGAAATATACTAATGCCTACCTCAGAATTGTGATATTTAATTAATTAATACACAAAAATCACTTAGAACAATGCCTGGCATATAGTATATGTTTGGTACATATTTTAAACATTTTTGTTAATATCATTATTATTTATACTTTAAGAAAAGACATAAGACAATTCAATCTAAAGGGATAGAAAAAGATAACAAAGCAAATATTAGCTTTTTATAAAAGCTAGTAGTTGATTTGAGAATATTAATATTGATATAAAGGAAAAGGTAATTTTAAAGCAAAAAAACCTTCATTGAAGTTATTTAATAATAACACCCTTTTCATAAGAGAAAAAGAAGAATTCGCCACCACAAAAATAAAAGAATCCTGAGCTATATGTGCGTCTAAAACAAAACATGATAAAATGTGACTGGATAACAAGAAGAAACTGACAAGTCCCCAATCATAGTAGGAGATTTTAAACTACCTCATTCAAAAACTGATGAAGCAGGTAAATTTCAGGAAAGATATAGACAATTTAAACACAATTAGCGAGCTTGATCTAATGAGCAATAGTCAAACAGGTATAATACCCAATATATAATAAAGCACACATATAACTTTCACAAAAATATAACCAATTTAGTCACAGAGGAAATCTCACTGTACTAAAAATTGCTATCATACAGATTACATTCTTTGAGCAAAATTTAATACAATTAGTAATTAATAATAAAAAGGCAGTCCTTCAAAAATTTTAGCCCATGTGTTTCGAAACCAAGAAATTTGTGAATAATTCATTGATCAGAAAATTTATAATGGAAAATATAAAATATTTAGAATTGAATGATAGTAAAAACATGTCAGCTCTTAGAGGAAAAATTTATACCTAAATTATACTAAAGCATTTCTTAGTGGAAAATTTATACTGTTGTCCCTTGGTATCTGTGGGGGATTAGATCAGGACACTACTCAGATTCCCAAATCCACGGATGCTCGAGTCCCTTATATAAAGTGGTGTATTACTTGCATATAACCTGCACATATCCTCCCATATTCTTTATCATCTCTTGATTGCTTATAATACTTAATACAATGTAAATGCTGTATATATATCGTTGTTATACTATATTGTTTAGAGAATAATGACAAGGAAAAGCCTATGCATGTTCAGTACAGATACAACCATCCTTTCTTTTGGGGGATCATATTTTCAATCCATGGTTGGTTGAATCTATGGATTTGGAAACCACAAATGCAGAGGACCAGGTATACTTACAAATGCATATATAATCATGTGTCACTTAACAATGGGTACATTCTGAGAAATGTGTCGTTAGGCAATTTCATTGTGCAAACATCATAGAGTGTGCTTACAAATAAACGTGAATGGTATAGCCTACTACACACCTAAGCTATGTGGTATAGCCTGTTACATCTAGGCTACAAACCTGTGCAAGCATGTTATTGTACTGAAAACTGTAACATAATAGTATTTGTTTATCTAAACATGGGAAAGGTACAGTAAAAATGTGGTATTATAATCTTATGGGACCACTGTAATATATGTGGTCTGTTGACCAAAACATCATTATACAAAGCATGACTATATAAAGGAAAAATTATTGAAAACTAATGAACTGAGCATTCACCTCAGAAAGACTGAAAAGGAACAAAAGAATGAACCCCCAAAAATAGAGAAGAAATAATAAAGATATGAACAGAAATTATTAAATAGAAAACAGGGCAATAATGAAGAAAAGCAACCAAATCAAACGCTGGTTCTTTGAAAAATCTAATAGAATGGTAGGCCTCTAGCAACACTGATTTTTTTTTTTTTTAATGGGAAAAGGAATAAACAATCTATATCCCAAAAGAAATGGTAAACTACTATCTCCTTAAATCTATGATGAGCAATTTGAGATACATGAACCAAATGTTTCTTAATCTGATCCACAATCCAATTTAGGTTACATATTTAAATATTTAGGTTAAATATTTAAAAACCTATATTTTTGTTGTTACTACTCAAATATTACAGTTTTAGCAGATAAAAAGCAATTCTAATTTTCTCATTGATAGCTTTCTATTTAGTAATACAGATATTTTAAGAATATTTTTAATATTCTTTTTTTTATTTTTTTTTATTTTTTATTTTTATTTTTATTTTTTTTTTGAGACAGAGTCTCACTTTTGTTGCCCAGGCTAGAGTGAGTGCCGTGGCGTAGCTCACAGCAACCTCAAACTCCTGGGCTCAAGTGATCCTCCTGCCTCAGCCTCCCAAGTAGCTGGGACTACAGGCACGCACCACCATGCCCGGCTAATTTTTTTGTATATATACTTTTAGTTGATCAATTAATTTCTTTCTATTTTTAGTAGAGACGGGGTCTCGCTCAGGCTGGTTTCGAACTCCCGACCTCGAGCAATCCGCCCGACTCAGCCTCCCAGAGTGCTAGGACCGCGCCCGGCTTTAATATTCTTAATATTTTTAATATTTTAAGAATATTACATTTCTTTCTTTGGGACTTAATAAAGGTATTTTTGTTTTGAATAAAAAAAGAATAATTAACCTTGTTATTTTTTGTGAGTTGATCCTCTTAAGAGGTTCTTTACCCTCTACTCTTATTTATTAATATTAATTTGGTTAATTAAAAGAATAGGATCATATCAAGATCTCACTCACTTTTTAGCCTACAATCCTCAACTTGATCTGCAATTAACTCTAAAAAAGTTACTGACCTGTGTGTGACCACCTTAGACAAATCACTTGAATGTTGATTTGGGTCAAAGTTTTCTTTAACTCTTAACTTTGGGTTTGAAACCAAAATGATGCCAGTGATCTTTACCAGTTATACCATATATGTATCTAGAAGCAGTATGATACCAGCAAATTTATTTGAACTTTAGGTTAATCTATCAACAAGCATATCGTAGTTAAAAGCACAGTCTTTACAGTTAGATCGCTGGATTTCAATCCTGACTCCGCTGCTCACTGACTTTATGGACTTGGAGAAGTTATGTAATCATTCTTTGCCTCTGTTTTCTCATCTGTAAAATGGAAACAAGAGCAACTATTTCAGATGTTGTGTAAATTAATTGGTTATCATATGTAACATGTTTAAGGCAGTGGCTGGTCCTGATAAAAACCATTTTAAGTGTTAGGTATTATCATCATCATCATTGATTGTGCTTCCAAATGTTATGATTTGTTGAAAGGTATCTTCATTAGTTAGGGAAAGGGCTCCTTGGAGCTTTACCAGAAAGGTAAGGCTGAATATAGTCCAGATTCAGTGATGTTATAATACATTTAAAACTAATGTTTTGTGAAACCACTTAAACTGAGTCAAGTATACAACTGTTACCTTATAACCTTGTAAGAAAAATGCCATATAGATTCCACAGTCCTTTAATATGATATGTTAATTGTGTTTACTTTTTAAAATATAATGGAATGAAATAAAGGAAAGCAATTATTAAGTAACTGGAAAACTCTTTTAATGATATGTTATACTACTCAACAGTCTTTGATAACTGATCCACGTGTTATTCTTAGAAATATTAAAATTCCTCATATTTAATAATTGAACAGTACTTAAAAACATAAATCCTTCCATGAGAAGATTGAGATTAATGCTATTGATCTACATTTTTTTTTTTTTTTTTTGAGACAGAGTCTCACTTTGTTGCACAGGCTAGAGTGAGTGCCATGGCATCAGCCTAGCTCACAGCAACCTCAAACAATCCTACTGCCTCAACCTCCCGAATAGCTGGGACTATAGGCATGTGCCACCATGCCGGGCTAATTTTTTTCTATATATATTAGTTGGCCAATTAATTTCTTTCTATTTATAGTAGAGACGGGGTCTCACTCTTGCTTAGGCTGGTTTCGAACTCCTGACCTCGAGCAATCCGCCCACCTCAGCCTCCCAGAGTGCTAGGATTACAGGTGTGAGCCACCGCACCTGGCCTGATCTACATTTTACAGAGTGAGATATTTGACTAATTTTTACAATAATAAAATGTTTAGAAAGGCATTGAACACCTGGTAAAAATTTAAATAAAACAATGTTTACTATTTCTGACCTAAAATTACTAACTGTTGGTACTGAAATGTGAAAATAAATTACAAGTTAGAGGAATGATGTAATTTTAATATTTAATTTTAGAGCTTTATTGAATACAGACACCATAGTACAAAATTCAGGACATTAGTATTGCCCTTTAGGCAAAGATTTTCTGAAATGAAGGTTTAATGTATAACTTGGGTTTCATTTGTGGTTTTCTACAAAACATAATTTTCAACTTATTTGATTTTTTTTTCTTAAGAGACATTTTAATGGTTTTATTTCTCCAAAGTTCTCTAAAGTCACAAGTAAAATATTATTACCCTTTTTCCCTTACATCCTTTATTAAACTAACTTTTAACCATATTTTTCTTTTTGGAATTTAGGGATACAGACTTGTCAATTAATGAAACATTAATAAATAAGAGAAATAGTGCTTTAGCAAAATGTCTAAAACATAAGTTTTTCTCTTTTTGCCATTAGACAATATTTTAACATAACTATTTAATTATGATAGGTTGGGGTTGGGAGGAAAGAAGTCATAAGGTCCAAAGTAACACTGAAGAAAATTATTGTTAATCAATTTCTAAACCAATTTATTTGATGAAATTGTAAATACTAGAGATTAGAAATTATAATTTAAATAAGCTTTTTCCCAAGTAATAGGAACAAGTAATGGAATATAAATTAAACAAAGGGAAAAACGGTAAACTAGTATTAATAAATCTGTTCTAGGCAATAATATATTTCTTTTTTTTTTTTGAGACAGAGTCTCGCTTTGTTGCCCAGGCTAGAGAGTGAAGTACCCTGGCGTCAGCCTAGCTCACAGCAACCTCAAACTCCTGGGCTCAAGCAATCCTCCTGCCTCAGCCTCCCGAGTAGCTGGGACTATAGGCATGCGCCACCATGCCCAGCTAATTTTTTCTATATGTATTAGTTGGCCACTTAATTTCTTTCTATTTATAATAGAGACGGGATCTTGCTCTTACTCAGGCTGGTTTCGAACTCCTGACCTCGAGCAATCCGCCTGCCTCGGCCTCCCAGAGTGCTAGGATTACAGGTATAAGCCACTTTGCCTGGCCAATAATATATTTCTTAATATATTAATTCTACTTGAAAAATTAAAGAAATTGCTTTTATATTATATGTATATTTTGTTTCATCTGGAAGTATTGGATCTTCTGCAGTATTACTTAGAGCTATATTATTCAGTTCATGTGGATATTGAACATTTGGAATGTGGCTAGTCTGAATTGAGATACACTGTAAGTATAAAGTCTACACCAGATTTCAAAAATTTAGTGTGAAAAAAAGTATAAATTATCTCATTAATAATTTTTTATCCTTTTTTCTACCTGCCTGGTTGAGTGACTTTAAATCATTATTAATTTTATATTGATTACATTATAAAAGTATAATGGGTGTATAGGGTTAAGTAAGATATAAAATAAATAAACAAAATGATGGTCAAAGGATAAAAAATTTCAGGTAGGAGGAATAAGTTCAAGAGATCTGTTGTATAATGTGGTGACTATAGTAAATAACAATGTGTTATATACTTGAAAATTGCTAAGCGAGTAAATTTTAAGTGTTCTCACCACAAAAAAAGAAAACGGTAAGTATGTGAGGTAATGAATATGTTAATCAGCTTGATTTGACCATTTTACTATGTATACATATATTAACACATATTGTACACTACAAATATGTATAATTTTCATTTGTCAATTTAAAAAATAAAGAGCCAGGTATTTTTATCCCTAAAATTAAATTTATTTGACTGTGATATCACTAAGAACATTAATGTTTTCTAGGTATTAGTATCATCAATCCCTATGGTTAACTTGAAGAAAATAGGGGTGAAATAATGCAAACTGGAAGCCTTAATATGATATCTTTGATTAAAATATTTAATGAAAGTATCCTTTATTTAGTAAAGTTTACTAGTGGATTTTAACCTAGTTATATTATCAAATTGGATTTCTCTAGTTTTCTTTTTAATATACCAAGCCCCAGTAGAAATTTCACTCAAAAGATTATTTCTTCTATATAATATCTTTTTTGTTTGTTTGTTTGTTTGAGATAGAGTCTCGCTTTGTTGCCCAGGCTATAGAGTGAGTACCCTGGCGTCAGCCTAGTTCACAGCAACCTCAAACTCCTGGGCTCAGGCAATCCTCCTGCCTCAGCCTCCCGAGTAGCTGGGACTACAGGCATGCGCCACCATGCCCAGCTAATTTTTTCTATATGTATTAGTTGGCCAATTAATTTCTTTCTATTTATAGTAGAGACGGGGTCTCGCTCTTGCTCAGGCTGGTTTTGAACTCCTGACCTTGAGCAATCTACCCGCCTCGGCCTCCCAGAGTGCTAGGATTACAGGCGTGGGCCACTGCACCCAGCCTATTTCTTCTATATAATATCTTAATAAATAAAAAAATAGGAGAATGGGAAATAAGAAAAACATAATAGGATACTTTTTCTTTTCCTACCATTCTTTCATTTGTCCACCCTTTTATTTTCTATTTTAAAATTTGGCAATCTGCTTGGGTGTGGTGGCATGTGCCTGTAGACCCAGCTACTCAGGAGGCTGAGGCGGGAGGATCACTTGAGCCCAGGAGTTGTATGCTATAAGGCACTGTGTCAGTTATGTGTCTGCACTAAGTTCCACATCAATATGGTGACTTCCCAGGAGCTGGGATCTCCATCCAGTTTGCCTAAGGGAAAAGTGAACTGGCCCATGTCAGAAACAGAGTTGATCAGTAGTGGGACTGGCCTGTGAGTAGCCAGGGCACTTCATAGCATAGCGAGCATAGGGAGACCCCTCACTCTCCTCCCCCAGACACACACAAAATATATATATATATATATATATATATATATATATATATATATATATATATATATAATTAGCAATCTGAATTCTATTCAAATTTAATGATTTCTCTCTTTTTGTCCTCTTCTTTATTATACACACATATAGGAAAGAGAAAAAAATGTAATCCTCTCAGTTTAACTGAAAGAAAGGAATCTTCAATGGAAGACAGTGATGAGTAAGTTTGTTTTTGAAACTATATACATGTGTCTTACAGAAAGAGGTTCATATTTGTTAATATGATGACTTAAGAGAAATCCTTTGTAGAAATTAATAGTTTATTCCTGAACTGAAATATTCTTTCTTAAAGAAATAAATTACCTTAGTTATAATGTGTTTTTTGGTACTCATGTAATGGTGATATATGATGCTTAATTTTAATACTCATTGAGGCCAGTTCTCCCAGCCTATGTATGCATAATAGACCAGCTTAGGGTAGAATTGAGAAAAATACTCATTTCAGATTTCCATGGATAGAGAAGTAATACGTAGTCTGGGAACATGATGTCTAACAAATAGGTGGTCCAAGATGGAGCTAGGAACACAGTGACGCCAGCAGAGTAAGAGATCTAGAGAAACCAGAAGGCCTATATGTCAGCAACCAATTAGAGATATCAGAAAGGAGACACCTACTTCTAGGATGTCTCATGGGTCTTCAGTACCTGGTGGAGTCACTGTAGATTGGTGTTTGGTTCTACACTATAGAAATTTAGAAACTCATATATAAGGTGTAGAAGCATAAAGAATTCAGCAGTGCTAATCAGTCTCAGGAGAAACATGTATAATAGGAATGCCATTTTATTATGAGAACTTTATTAATAGAACATCTGATGTCAGTAATTTTCTCAGGACACCCTCTTCTGAAAGTCGGTCTTTTCAGATTAAAAAAGTTCTTTAAGGATATTCAGGAATCTGAGATTTAGAATTATGGGAGTAAGATGTTTTAAAGAATATTTTCACTTAGTTGGGTTAGCTGTATTATTTCTTTCTGCACAATGGAGGCATTTCTGCCTAAATAACTGCTACCTTCCATAAAAAATACCACGATCACTTGCCTATCATTATGGGGGAAATTGTATTTGGACCCTTACCTCATACCACACACAAAAATCAGTCCCACATGGATTGTAGGCCTAAATGTGAAAGGTAAAAGATTAAAACTTTTAGAGGGAAATATAGGACAGCTTTTTTTTATTAAGATAGAGTCTCACTCTGCTGCCTAGGCTAGAGTGCCCCTAATGATTAGAGATGTTGAGCACTTTTAATATGTTTGCTGGCCATTATTCTGTCTTCTTTTGAAAGTTTCTGTTCATGTCCTTTGCCCATTTACTGATGGGGTTGTTTAATTTTTTCTTATTGATTTTTTTGAGTTCTTGACAGATTCTTGTTATCAGCCCTTTATCGGATGTGTAGAGAGCAAATATTTTCTCCCATTCTGTAGGCGGTCTATTCACTCTAATGTTAGTTTCCTTGACTGTGCAAAAGCTTTTTAATTTGATCAGATCCCATTTATTTATTTTTGTTGCTGCTGTGATTGCTTTGGGGGTTTTCTTCATAAATTCTTTGCCTAGGCCAATGTCTGAAAGGGTCTTCCCTACATTATCTTCTAGGATTCTTAAGGTTTCATGCCTTAGATTTAAGTCTGTTATCCACCATGAATTGATTTTTGTAAGAGGTGAGAGGTGGGGATCCAGTTTCAATCTTCTGCATGTAGTTATCCAGTTTTCCCAGCACCATTTATTGATAAGAGATTCTTTTCCCCAGTGTATATTTTTGTCTGCTTTGTCAAAGATTAGATGACAATATGCAGATGGTTTCATCTCTGGTTTCTCAGTCCTGTTCCAAAGGTCTGTATTTCTGTTCTTGTGCCATTAACATGCTATTTTAGCTACTATAGCCTTGTAATAAAGCTTGAAGTCTGGTAGACTGATACATCCCAGTTCTTTTTGCTTAAAATTTCTTTGGCTATATGAGGTCTTTTCTGGTTCCATACAAAGCATAGAACTATTTTTTCTAGATCTGTAAAGAATGATGATGGTACTTTGATAGGATTGCATCAATTCTGTAGATCACTTTAGGTAGTATGGACATTTTAACAATGTTATTCTACCAATCCATGAGCAAGGTAGATTTTTCCATCTGTTTACATCTTCTACAATTTCTTTTCTTAGTGTTTCATAGTTCTCCCTGTATATGTCTCCCACCTCTGTCATTAAATATATTTCTAGATATTTAATTTTCTTTGAGGCTATTGTAAAAGGTACTGCGTTTTTTATTTGAATTTCGGCTTGACTGTTATTGGTGTATATGAATGCCTCTGATTTGTGTGTATTGATTTTGTATCAACCAAGAGACTCCCGGAATTGATAAATGAGTTTAGTAGTCTCAGGATACAAAAAAATTTTTAAATATGCCTAAACATAGGGATTTTTTTTTTGACAAAGAGGTATCAATTTTATTTATATTAACCAGATTTTTTTATTTGAACAGTCTTCAGGAAAAAATGTTTTTAATTAATTTTGATATGTATAAGAATCACCTGGAAATGCATATTTCTAGTTCCCATCTAGAGACATTCTTGATTAGTAGATCTTGGAGACAGCCTAGGAATTTCTATTTTAACACTCTCACTGAGAAATTCTGATGCCAGTCATAAGTAAATTATACTTTTGGAAATATAGTGTAATGATTAAGAACGTAGGGCCAAACACAGCTGGGTCCAAGTTCTGACTCTGCCCCTTGTTATGTAACCCTGGATAATTAAATAATTTCTTTGTGCTTCAGTTTTCATATCTGTAAAATGGAGATAATATTTATTACAGAGAGTTTTGAAAATTAAATATGATTTAGCTTGTAAAGTAACAAATATGGTGCCTTGAACTTAGCACTAAAAATGTTAGCAGTATATTCATTGTTATCATAATCCAACTGTCATCCAAAGTAATTCAGTGACCTGGTTACCTTTTTCTGTATGAATCATAAGTATTATAAGGATACAGAAAAACCTGAGGATTCATCTCTGTTGTGTAGATGTAACTCTCAAGACTTGAGATTTTATCAAAGTATAATTTCTTGGAGATAATAACTTTCAAATAACAGGTGTTTTTTTTTTTTATTATTTCAGAGTATTATGTGGGTACAAACATTTTAGGTGCATGTAATGCCTTTGCCTCGCCCAAACCAAGGCTATAAGCATGCCCTTCCCCCATACAGTGCTAATCAAATAACAGCTTTTAGTAATGGAATGAATTAAGAGTTTATTTGTGGCTTTTTAGAGTATTTTATTAGTAGAATTAGAAGGCAAAAATCTGAATATAAGAGTTAATTTCAATATGGAGGAAGTAGAGATTGGGTTAGACCATTATTTTGAGAAATAATTTGTGAAAGGAAGAATATTTGTTGAATTAACAAGTAAAAGGAGAATTAAACAGCATCGGGGGCTCAGCAAAATCATACTTCTAATATTGACTATCAGTACTGTTATAAGATTTTTTTTCTATAGCACTCGCAGCTTAAGCCAGGAGCAAAAAAGACAAGTAGATAGTGAAATTCAGTGTTACATATCAGAAAAACATATATGTGGCAGAAGGTTAAGAGGCTGAGGTAATTAACTTTCTCAACAATGTAAATGAATTGATGAATCATGAAGTCTCTGATAGGAAAGAAGTAAAAGAAAGAAAAAACTAAAAGATGTGCATGTTTCATTTGGATTTAAGGATGGATAGTTACTGGACCAGGTCTTTTTTATTTAGTTCATTGATCCATCAAATTTTTATTGGGCACCTATCATACTACAGACACCATATTAGATAACATGGGCTGTGACAGTAAATAACATACTGGTATTCCTGGAACTTGCCTGCCCTCATGGAACTTACAATCTAATGAGGAAAACATATGTCAAACAATCGGAAGTTATAAAAAGGAGGGAAATCAGGATCATGAGTGGCCATTATCATGGCTCTTAAAGATTTTACCTCTTTGCTATATCTACAGTGCCTACACTGTTAGTACAGTAGGTACCATGGCTTGCATGCTAAGAATCTCTGAGAAATCACTGGGCTCCTTTTTCATCTGCTCTTCTCCTTTGCTTCCCTTTCTTCTACATCAAGGATGGCACAGCAGCCTCTGCATAAATGCTTGCTAACAACCTACATCAACAAATCTTAATTAGAATCACCAATTTAATGACAGTTTCTCTTTATTCTTTTAGTTCTCTACTCAGAATACATCTGAGGAACTTTACAGAGAAAGGGAAAATGATGAAGCTAAATTTGAAGCTAAGAATAGAAAATAATTGAAAGTGGTCACGATAGGAAAAACTTAGAACTGGAGCAGAATTATAGTTTTGATAGTCAAGTTATACATGACTTGCTTAAGACTGAAGAAATTAATATAGAGGGAGTTAAAAGCATAATTAATGGATATATCCAATGCTTCCCTTGGATTTTATTTGGCTGTAGCATCTAATTTCAGTTGGTCTTTAGAACAATAAAGACTTTCTCTTTGAGGAATATGAGAAAACTCTGAGTTTCACAATGAGACTCTTCTAAGCAAATTGGAAAAATGCACTGAAAATCCTGAATTTTTGACATAAGGCTTTCTTAAGGGAAAAACTTAAGATGCTAAAAAAGAAAGCTGCTAGATGTTTACTCTAGTGATAAGCAAGAAAAATGTTTATTCAAGGAGGACCAAGATTTCATATTCCTCAAGTTGTGCTACAATAGTCTTTGATCATAATACAGGGTTTGATCAAATCTTGTAAGAATACCATGAAACTGGTAGCAGTCACTAGATATCTGGATGCAGTAGCCCATCAACATCTGGATGATTCAAAAGGCCATTATAAGATAAAATATTTGATCCAATTTAGTCTAGCCAGAGGCAAATCTGTTGAAAGGAACTGTATTCTGTAAGATATGAATGGCACCCACTGATGATACTTCTGACCAACTTGAAAGGGAGAGCAACAATAACTTTGAAATTTTATACCATAATAAACTTGAGAAATATATTCTGAAGGCAGCTTAACAAAATGAAACGTTATTGGTTTTCAGAAATAAATTAGTGAAGGAACATCAAGATGATATTAAAAACTCTAAGCAAACAATAGTGCTGTATTAGGGCAGCAAAGTAGAATTTGAACCATGCACTGAATATATAGAAAGAGGCTCTCAGTAGCAGGCAAAATTTACTTTCCAGCATAAGTGGGATTAAGTATGTGTATAAGAAGTGCCATTTTGTCTAGAATGAAGAAAGTGGCAGCCACATTTCCCCCAAAATCTGCTCAGCAAGTAGTTTATCTCCAAAGATTATAAAGGCTTCTCCAATAATTCAAAAGATGTGGAAAAGAACACACTTTCTGAATTTCTCAGGATTTAACAGTTGTATGACAGTTACAAAACGATCCATGGAAACTTAGTTGCTATCAAGGTGGTTGAAAGAGTTGATTTCCTCTAGCAAGAAGAATATAGAGGAACGATGGTATGTCCACTAGTCTACTTGATCCTGCAGTAGAGACAAATGTCCCTGAAAAAGCAGCTTTAGGCATGTCAAGGATGTCTTTTTTTTTTTTTTGAGACAGAATCTCGCTTTGTTGCCCAGGCTAGAATGAGTGCCGTGGCGTCAGCCTAGCTTACAGCAACCTCAAACTCCTGGGCTCAAGCAATCCTCCTGCCTCAGCCTCCCGAGAAGCTGGGACTACAGGCATTCGCCACCATGCCCGGCTCATTTTTTTGTATATAATATCAGTTGGCCAATTAATTTCTTTCTATTTATAGTAGAGACGGGGTCTTGCTCTTGCTCAGGCTGGTTTCGAACTCCTGACCTCAAGCAATCCGCCTGCCTCGGCCTCCCAGAGTGCTAGGATTACAGGCGTGAGCCACCACGCCCGGCCGTCAAGGATGTCTTGAAACAACGTCCCCAGATAATTGATACTTAGTCCATATAATTCTCAAAGGTTGTAAAGACCTTTTGCTTAGCTGAGCTCCTCGGTAACTTTATTTGGGAGAGCTGCTAGTAGGTCCTTTAGGGATGCTACACTGCACAACTCCTGGGGGTACCATTCACATCTTATTCTATGTAAGTGCCCATTGGAATTATTCAAGATGGCAGCCCTACAGGACCCAGCCTTTCCCACACAATTCCTTGAAGGTCAAAAGGGAGTATTATCAGCTCTTTATGATATAAGACAGTTTGGAAATACTCTTTTTTATTTTTTTTTGAGACAGAGTCTCACTTTGTTGCCCAGGCTAGAGTGAGTGCTGTGGCATCAGCCTAACTCACAGCAACCTTAAACTCCTGGGCTCAAGCAATCCTCCTGCCTCAGCCTCCCAAGTAGCTGGGACTACAGGCATGCGCCAACATGTCCGGCTAATTTTTTCTATATATATATTAGTTGGCCAATTAATTTCTTTCTATTTATAGTAGAGATAGGGTCTCGCTCTTGCTCAGGCTGGTTTCGAACTCCTGACCTCCAGCAATCCGCCTGCCTCGGCTTCCCAGAGTGCTAGGATTACAGGCGTGAGCCACCACACCAGCCTGGAAATACCCTTGCACTCCATTCCTCCCAGGAAAGGGATGGAAGATGCAAGGTAAGAAGTTCCCAGGATTCCTTCTCATAGCAAAGTATTAATAGCTTATTTGCCTCCACCTTGCACCCTATGGCACTTAGCAGGCTTTGGCATCATGTGGAAGGTAGAGGGTCCCAGCTTGGGTAGGGGTCACTTACATCCTCTTGTTCCTGCAGGCTTTTGGAGCCCAATGGGAAGAGCAGGAATCCCTTTATGTCACTCACTATCTCTCAAACCAGGTTCCACTGTTAAGCAGTTAGGGCCTCCGACAGATGACTTTTAATTGACAATACATAATAATAAAGGAAAATTTTTAAAGAAAAAAATCACCCATAATTCTGTCCTCTCATAATTTTTAATTTTTGCATAATGCTGTGAAGTTTCCATTTCTTATTTATATACTTAGATATAAATTTTACTTAGATGAAACATACTGTACATATATATTATGTGTGAAAATTTTAACATTTTGTTATATTTGTCCTATTTTTAATAGCACAGAAATTAATGTTTAGCACATCTAGCACTGATGTGATCTTGAAAAGCATTTGAATAGAATTTTTGGTTTCTCTTATAAAATTGATAGTATAGATTTGTGCTGTCTGAAACAGTAGTCACTAGCCACGTGTGGCTAATGAGCACTTGAAATGTGGCTAATCTAGAATGAGATGTGTTGTAATTGTAAAGCACACATGGGATTTGAAAAAGAGTATGAAATACTCAATAATTTTTATATTGATTATATGTTGCAATGGTAATAATTTAGATATATTGGGTTAAAGAAAATATATTATTAAAATTATGCTTACCTGTTGGTTTTTACTCCTTTTAACGTGGCTGCTAGAAAATTTTAAATTACATATGTGGCTTGCATTATATTTCTATTAGACTGTGTTGGTATAGATTATCATATACAGCAATGGGATCTTAAAATTGAGAAAGAAACTAAAATTACAACAATAAGGGAATGGTTAAATCATCTTTGGTAGGTTTACTAGATAGCGTATTGTGCAGCCATTAAAATTACAGACATATGAACTGTGTGGCTCAAAAAATGTGTGTCATGTTATATTAAGTAAAGAAAGCATGATATAAAGTTATAAAATTTCTTTTAAAAATGTACGAGAATTTTTCCAAAATGCTAGCTGGAGATACATTCCAAAGGTAAAATTCCAAGTGAAGTTTTCTTCCTTTCCTTTCTTTACTTTCAAATTTAAAAGATTGCCCTCATATCTTTTTTCATACTTAACTATATTAAAGTCATAAAACGTATTTTTTATTAAAAGAAAGTCCCTGTGTGATACTGATTCATAGACTCAGGTCAAGGTAAAGAAGAGAACAGCGGTGTATTCGTGTTCTCAAGGTGGCATTATGGAGAAAGGAGCAGTTCAGTGAGAATGAGAGGAAGTGAAACTCTGAAAGATGATAGTTGATAATATATATTGTTCTGGTAAAGAAATGAAAGAATGAAAGAGGAACATTTATATCTTTTACCACTTTGAAAAATGTAAAGAAAGGATTAGAAAACTGAATCTAAATTCTTTTAAAAGGAATTAAAGCTCTGAAAATGATTTGCTGTGTTTAAATACTCTTGGTAAATATTTTTTTCTTCATTTCTAGATTCATGATGTTGCTATCCAAAGTTGAGAAATCATCAGAAGAAATCATGGAGATAATGCAAAATTTAAATAGTATACAGGTTTGCCTTTTTTTCCACACAGTTTTTCATACTTCTACTACCTCATTTGGAAAGGATAATAGGAAAAAAGCCTCTGATTAGATAATCTAATCCAGGAAAGCATTTGTAGAGAGTATGTTTAATTTACTTTTCATGGGAATTTTTTTCTTATAAGAACATTACTTTAATATTTTAGTAATATCTGACTTTTTTACATTTAAGTAAATTTGTAGATTATGTTTACTCTAGTTGGTTAATAACAAATTGTTTTTATTCAGGCATTTTAGGGCTTGAAATAGTTGACCTACTAGAAGAAGTTAAATTTCCTAATATAGAATATAAATTTTTCAAATGAAGGAAACAATGTATACTGCATTTTCTCTAGGTTTGTTGATAATTTTATACATGTAGAGAACTTACTAAACTCATTTAAGATGGCTTTCTTTTAGGCTTTGGAGGGCAGTAGAGAGCTTGAAAATCTCATTGGTATCTCCGGTACATCATGTTTCTTAAAAAGAGAAATGCAGAAAACCAAAGAACTGAGTAAGAAGAATTTATGAGTTTTCAATGACAATAATTTTAAAGATAAACTATAATTTTTCTCATTTAAATTTGATGGACATCCTTATATATACCACTACTAGGCATGTGATAAAAATGCTATTGCCTTCTTTAAATAAGAAGCCACATATCTTTTACCGTGGTATGTTATTTTAGGGATTCCTCTTGAATGTGAAGGAAAAGAATATATTTTGGAAACTGATAGTAGGCTTTTTTATGTAGCATTCATTTTAAAAATAAGATATAATAAAGTATTGTATTTTATATTTGATACCTATAAATATGTATGACTTTGAATTATTTTTGCTATAAAGTTGTTTCTTACAAGTAATGAGAAACTATTCATATTCCATGTTAATTCTTAATATGGAATTTTTTTTCTTTTAGTGACAAAAGTAACAAAACAAAAACTATTTGAAAAGAAGAGTTCAGGACTTCTTCACAAAGGTAAAGAGTTGTGTTTTAGTTTAACATAAAGAGATATTTTTACCTCATTTCACTACTTAAAACCAATCATCATGGGTTCTTTTTAATGTGTTCTTTTAAAAGACCATGAATCTCATTTGAAAAGCTGTATATTGCATTTAGCAGAAGACAGTATCTGATGAGATCAACTTCTCTGATGATTGAACTTTTTATATGTCTTTTGAAATACAATTTTCAGTGTAAGATTTAGTTTTGTCTCTTCATTAAAATTTCTTTTTAAGAAAACAGAAAAATAGGGGCAACAATGCACAGATGTACTACAGTTTTCAGTGGTGTGTTAGAAGGATACACAAAGCACTGAAAGTTATTTTATAACCAGTAATCTGGACTCTTTCAAATCATTAATGATGTTTCATCTACTATGAACTCCTATGCCTCCAGGCATTTCATAGCATGGGAAACTAAATTAGCAGTTTTTAAATTCCCATAGGAAATACACAGCCACACCTCAATGAGCAAATTAATCATGGACTATATGATATTAAAACCTTTAGACCAACGTAAAAGTGATCGTTTTAATAGTACCAGTACGGATACCATTTAGCAATCTTTGCAAGTAGTATTAGGCCTTGAAATGAATAGCCATGTTTCAGTCTACCATTTTTAAGTGCCAATGACTACCAATAATTACTATATTTTTAATACTAGGATCAACAGATCTTTACAGCAAGATAGCTATACTGTATTATCATTGTCATCATAGACAAGGAACAAAGACACAAAAAATATTAAGTAATTTGCCCAAAGACACTGCTACTTAAGTGACAGCAGGAATTCCGATTAAAGACCAATCTGATCTCAAAAACTATGTATGGTCTTTTCATTATTCCATGTTGTCTTTTCCTAACAAATGAAATCATCCAGTCATCCCAACTTTCAGATTCAAACTTGACACATAACTGAAACTGCTTCAACAATCTAGTATTAGTATGTTAAGGTTTAGGACTTGTAATAATAAACCAGGAGTAAGTTTGTGATGGAAAGTGCTGGGATTCCCAGCAAGTCAGATCCCTTGGTTAACTGAGTCATGGCAGGGCAGCAGCCATGGCAAGACTCTTCCAAAGCTCATGTGGTTTCGAACTCCTGACCTTGAGCGATCTGCCTGCCTGGGCCTCCCAGAGTGCTAAGATTACAGGCGTGAGCCACCATGCCCAGCCTCAAAGCTCATGTGGGAAGGGAGTTTAGCCAGCTTCCTGAGCCTTTCACTTGAATAGCTGACGTCTGCTGTGATCCCAAGAATTTAAGAACATGGCTTGGGATCTGATCTCTTCTGTCTTGCTTTAGTTGTATAACTTGATTAGAATGTGTAACTGAGTTTCAGTGATTTCAGTCTCTCCTAACTTGACAAGTTTTAAAGGATCATAATGGGAAATTGAAATATTTATTATTTCCCAGCTAGAAAAAAAAAATCTTTCTTCTCTATATTCTATGCCAATAGTGTTATTTGATAAAAATATATGTAATTTCCTAGAACTAATTAGAATCAGGCTTCACATACTTGGCTTTTACAAACAGCTTTGAGAAATCAAGGGGAAAAATTCCAGAACAAGTTACTGAATTGTCACAGTTAATAATGTAAAAAAATTTTTTCCGAAAATATTAATACTTCATTAAAATTTTTCCTTCTAGGGGATATTTTTTGTCATCTCCTGTCAGTTAGCCAATATATATCAATCAATTCTTTGTGTGTTTTGCATGATCAGCCTTAAAACTATTTTCAATTATTTTAGGCATTAAGACTTGCCCATTACCAGATTTTCCCAAAGGACTGAGTTTTGTTCATGTGTAGAGGAGATTGTATTACTAAATCATGTTTTAAATATTTTAATAATAGCTGGGCACAGTGGCTCATGCCTATAATCCAAGCAACTCCAAAAGCTGAGATGAGAGGAACTCTGAAGGCCAGGAGTTCAAGACCCCATCTCTAAGAAAAAATAATGAAAAAAAAATCAGCCAGGTACACACCGATAGCCCCAATCACTCTGGAGGCTAAGGCAGGAGGATCACTTGAGCCCAGGAGTTCAAAGCTGCAGAGAGCTATGATCATGCCATTGTACTCCAGCCTGAGTGACAGAACGAGGCCTCGTCTCTTAAAAAAAAAAAAAGATTCTAATAATCATTCATTTTATTTGTTGAGATTTAAATGAAAACTGAGTTTTAAAATATATAATATAATATTTATATATTAATATGTATTATGTTGTGTTTATGTATTAGTCATCTTCCATTTCTGTTTCTTGGCAAGAGTTTACTAGCTCTTTATATTTCCTGAGGTATTCTAAACATCATTAGCTTTCCAACTAATTTTGGAAAATTAATGTTGCATGAAAAACAGATTAACGCTTATATTTGTTATAATTTGCGTTTAAGTCATTTTGCTGAATGTTTTTCCTACCTCTTTCTCTAATTCCTAATGTGTATATTTTTAGTTTTGGAGGCTTTTTTTTCTTTTTTGGTTTAGTTGATATATAAATATAAACACACACTAATGTAAGTTTTTTTTACTAAGCTAAGAATTTTCACCCCTTTAAGAGGATTTTGCTAATTTTTTGACATCTCAAATTAATTTGTGTTTTATGTTTCTTATTTTGAGATCTGGCCTTCAGCTTTTTATAGAAATTTCTACTTTGCCTTTTTCTTTTATTATGCTAGTACCCAGAATTGTTTAAATTTAAAAATGTTTTAGGAATCTTCATAATATTAGAAATTATGTAAATTCTATTGAAAGTCAGTCAGATTGCCCCTTCAAATCAGTCTCTTAGTTCTATTTATTTTTTCATTTCAATGGCAGTTCCATTTAACTTCGGTTGCAGTCTTTATTATAGGAAGAAGAGTGTAGTTGTAAAAATAACAATAGCAGTGTTTTAAATAAATAGACATCTGACATACATTGTTAAGGCTTTATATAACTTATTCAAGAGAAATATAAAACATACACAATAACATGAAAAGGCACACTGAGATTTTTATAGTTTTCAAAAGAGCTGGACCTTGTAAATCAGGGAATGCCTTGATGGAGTGTATGCATAAAAGAGGATCTCCCCTGCTAAATACAGATTTCTTTAACAAAGGAACTTCTTTCTTCAATTACTTAGGAAATAAGCTTAACTTCGTTTTCCTCAATAATACTGGCTTTATGACTATTAGGAAAATAGTGAAATGAAAGATTCTTTTTCTGTTAGCTTTGGATGTGAATTTTCAAAATTATTTTAAATTTGTTATGGTGAAGATTTAAAACTTATGACCATTCAGTGAGTTGATACAGATGGAATGTCACATTATCATCACATGGTAAAGCATGAAATTTATTTACTTTACATAGTCAACCTCTACTTAAAACAACTTGATACAGATATTCCTTAGTCAATAGATGGCATTATGTAGTACTTAGTGTTTTCATTTTCTTGGAGATATTAAAAAATACCATCATTGTTTGTCTATGACTAGTACTTCCAATAAACAAAATGTTTTTGAAAAGAATGTAAGCAAATTGTAGAGCAATTGCCAAGATATGAAATCAAGACATTTAGCTTCAGTCCAAAACATATTTTATCTGCTGTGAAAATAATTGTGTAGGTTGCAGTATGCATATTTTAAATGAAATGTAACCATCTGAACTTCACATTGTTCAAAAAAGTTGATTGTTTCAGCTGTTTATAATAGAAAATATTTCAGAATTTCTAGCTCTGTTCTTTTAAAAAAAATATACACTATAATGTTCCTGTTTTCTTTAGCTAACTTAGTGTGTTCTTTCATTGTAAAATTCATCTTGGTTATAGGATTTTAAAGTTATCAAATTCTTAGACAAATTTTAAACTCCCTCTGTTCTAAGACTATAAAATAGGTTGATACTGCCTTTTCATTCTAACCACCCACTGAAGTATTTTTAAACATAAAAATATGTTGTTCTTTCCCCTACTCAGGCTTGAAAAAGTATTCATCACATCAGCTAAATAATTTTACTCCCAAAAGATTACTAACCTTTTAGTTTTTTCTATTTTATCTTAACATTAAACAATATCTTTTTTCAAACATATACTTCAATTTTAAAAGCACTGAGGTTTGAATTTTAGACATGATGAGATTTAGGAGAAACAACAAAAATTCCCCCTTATGCTTTAACATTCTAGGTTTATCTGGAGATAAAAAATGGAGCTATTAATTTTGGTAGCACAAATATACATTAATGTATAACTGTAGGCCTTAGCTCTTTATAAGGATTCAGCTGCCATGTATGCTATACGTGGCTCATACCTTTCCTATTAATAATGTTAATGCTCTTGTTTTACACTATTCATCACTGTTTTGGGGATTCATTTCAGCTGCTAAAAATGCTTACTTCAGATTTGTCTAGGATTTAAGTAAAAGCAAACTGTTTATTACTTTTCACAGCCTTTTTAATAATTTCTTCCATGATTTAAATTTTTTAATACTTTACTAGAAGTATGATAATTTTTCTTTTAAGTAAAATCAGTAAAAAAATTTTTTAAGTAAAATCAGTAAAAAAAAACTATAGATTTGGGCTCACTTAGTAGCAATTATGTGTTTAAGAGGTGTAAGTAACTTGCTATCAGACATTACAAATATCCAGGTGCTCTGTATGTGCTGATGACAACAAAATTGAAAAGAAAGACTGTAATAATTCTGACTGGTTTTCTCTGCAGAAGATATTGATTATTTGTGTGTGGTGAGAGATTTGGAAAATTCAATTAAAGGAGTTGTGCAAAGGTTTCATAAATTTTCCTTCTACAGCGTGTACACAGACATTGTTGCGTATTAAATCAATGCAACACTTCACAATATATTTTCTTTGAAACATAAAAATAAATAACATTTAAACAGTTCTGCTTACTACAGAAACAAATTTTATTTTCTGTGAAGCATTTAGTCATGTGCTATCACTGACTCATACACATTTGCCAGCTGTAACAAATTTTATAGACATTTTCCCTAGAGACATATCTCACATACTATGAATTTTTAAATGAGCAAATGGTGAAGAAGGGATGTCAGCAATATAAAAATTGATCAGTTAAAAGATAAAAGCATAAGTAAAGAGATTTGTATGGTAGTCTTAATAGGTTTTATTAAATAAAAATACTATAAAAAGACAGTAATGAATAGACTGAAGACTAACTGTTCTTGAGATGGAGAAAAATTATTCTGGCACATTTAGTAGAAATTGGCTTTATGTCACCTGACAGGTGAACTTTTTTTCCATTTTTAACTCTTAGTCAAAAAAGCCCCACAAAAAAGAGTTGAATAAATTCTCTAAGTAAGTGGTTTATATATTTTAAACACATATATAATAGATCTGATGTTTCTAGTGTTATATAGCTACTTATACAGTTAAAAGCAGGACTTGAGTAATTATTAAATATTAGGTGATTTCTCCTCCAGCTCAGACCTCAGATAGGAAGAAGATGGTCGTTTTTATTCATACTATCCATACGACATGCTTCAGCCCTCTGGAATCTTTCAGGACTCCAGGCCTCTCTGCTGCTTTTCCCACTACCTAGATTGTGCTTTCTTCCTTCTTTGTCTAGCAAACTACTGCTTATCTTTTAAGGTCTGTCTCAGATGTCACATCCTCTGAAGCTCTCCCCAGCTCTCCTAGGTAAAGCTAAATTGCTTCATCTTCTAGGCTGCCACAACACTTGTCTGAATTTTTATAAATGTATAATGTTGTAGTGCATTGTAACTGGTTGCAGGACTCTTTCTAGGCCCCTTTTTGGCAAACAAACAAGTCTTAACTCTGTACTGTAGCCCCAGAGTCTAGTACAGAACCTGGAAAGAAGGACCACAATACAGGGCAATGGATGTGTGAATTAATGACAGCAAATGGCCACTAGGAATTTTTAAATATTTTCAAAAACTTATAAATTACTATGTCCTTACACACCTCATTAATGTTCATTGGATTCCTACTATGAGCCAGGCATTGTTCTAGCATTGGGGTAAACTGATATCAAGGCAGACGTAGTCCTGCCCTCAGGAGTATAGAATCTAGCATAAATGACAAGAAATTAGAATAAACCATAAAAAGTATACTAACAATGGTATTAAGCATGCATCATACTAATAAATGTCTTGGCAGTTTTCAAAACAAATTTTAAAATGTACATTCTGAAATCGAATCAGTAGTATATTGAAATGAGAATCTGTAGCCCCCAAACTGCTATTTATTAATATAATGTAAAATAAAGCTTTAGGTTATTTTAATTTCAGTTCGATTCAGCATTTATTCTGTGTCATATACTGTGACAAGTTACTTTGGACTATTTTCTGAAAAACAATCTTTCTTCTTTCATACAGAATGTCATCCTGACAGCTATGAATTCCTTAAATCCATTTTAAACTGAGGTACTGTTTTACCTTTCTAATTCAGTTTAACCTTGTTAAATTTCACTGTGTTTTGTTCAGGTAGAAACATTTTACTTGCATTATCAGATTTGGTGCTTTCAGTAAGGAAACAGGGGCATGAGCTTTGGAGCTTTAGTTGAAATTATCTTTCATCTCTTCTTATAAACAACAGGAGGACACAAGATCTGTGAGTTAGAGGCTTATTATAAAATAACACTTTAGAGCTGACTAGGCTAGCTTTAAAAGTCAGTGAGGGCACATTTTTAACTGGGTATAAAGAAGGCCCTTAATTGAGCACCTTTTGTATAAATAGCTAAATAGATACCAACAGGTAGGTTATAATTTCTATAAAACACATCCGACTAAACAAGATATAACAAATCTGTTAAATTTTGAAATGTGCTAAATTAAGTAAATAATTATAGATTAACTAGTTATACCTTCAAAACAATTCCTATTGATTCAGCAATACAAGTAAAAATTACATGTTTATAAGTAGCTTATTATATAATAACATATATGCTAGAAGCAATATGAGTCATGAGGCGATATGAGTGTTTAGTGCACCTGTAACTGAACATTCACATTAAGAACTGGCATCATCCCAGACTTTGTGGTGTCAGTATTAATTAAGATTCTTAGAAGCTAACCAGGTGTTTCTTGGTGTCACTTAGGGAAAAAAATTAAAGCAAAATAAAAGTTATATTTTATCCCCAAAATACTCTTCTTTGGAAATAGTATCTCAAGAAACAAGCCGTTTTTAAAGTACTGCAATGATCTTATATAGAAAATTGTGTCACTTTCATTCCTTAAAATGATCGTTCTATTGTATACCATAAATAATAGCTTATAATAACAGCTAACATTGAGCACTTTCTATGTGTCAGTGTTATAAGTGCTTTGTACATATCCCATTTAATCTTCACAACAACTTGTGAGTTTGATACAGTTATTATCTTTATTTTACAGGTGAGGAAACTAAGGCACAAAAAGGCTAATTACCTTATCCCAGAATTACCTAAGAGACACAGCCAGGATACTAAGCTAAGTAGTCTGGCACCAGAACATATCCTCTTGACCACTGCATAGTAATAATCTATGAATGTCAGATTTCACTACTGACCTAGGATTTTATATCCTACTAATATTAAGGATATGATAGATAGATAGATAGATAGATAGATAGATAGATAGATAGATAGATAGATAGAGATATATACATATACACGCATATACCTATATTCATTCATTCTAAGGTTAGATGTTTTATAAAATTTCTGACTCATAAAAACCCATCAGAGAAATATTGTATTAGATGGTGATCGTGGGTACATATTCTTGACCTTGTACCTGAGTTTCCTCACCTATAAAATATCATAACTGGGTATATGTTTAAGCAAATAAATATACACATTTAGTATATGACATTCTAATTAATAAACTTACGGGGAATTTAGAATACTGAGAATAGCTTTCTGTTCATGGATTCTAGTAAAGATCATCACAATTTGGGGATATCTTTTTTTTTTTAAGAGACAGGGTCTCACTGTCACCTAGGTTAGAGTACAGTGGCATAATCATAGTTCACTGTAACCTCAAACTCCTGGACATAAGCAATCCTCCCACCTTAACCTCCCGAATACCTGAGTAGCTAGGACTATGTAGGCACATGCCACCATGCCTGGCTAATTTTTTTGTAGAGACAGGGTCTAGCTATGTTACCCAGGCTGGTTTTGAAATCCTGACCTCAAGTGATCTTCCTGCTTCAGCCTCCCAAAGTGCTAGGATCATAGGTGTGAGCTACCACACCTGGCCTGGATTCTGCTTTGACAGTGTTTTCTTCCCATTTGGAGCACTTTGTTCATGATCTCATCTATTCCCCTGACTTTAGTTTTCACCTTCTTGTATATGGTTTCCAAATTTATTTGTGACCTCCCTACTGAGCTATAAACCCACAATTTCAGCTGCCATACAATGTCCCTCAAGTATACTGATTTCATCATTTCTCCTTTGAAATTGTCCTTCTACCTTTCTAGGGATTGCATCATTCCATTGATCAGGCTAAAAAGCTCAAAATTCTGTCTCTTTTTGTCTGCATATCCAAACTGCTTCCAGATCATATTACTTCTGAAAATGCTTAGTTCTTTCCAGGCCACTGGACTAGTTTCTTCCTTCATTACCTCTCCCAGATTATTGTTATCCCCATTGTAACCAACCTCTCTGCCCTTTAGTCCCTTGCCCCTACAGCCTATCCTCCTATTGGACAAATCTGTACTTTAAAAATTATCACTCTACCATATTCACAATAAAATCCAAATTTAAACTGACATTCAGGACTCTCCCTGATCTGATCACAGCTTACCTTTCCAATTTCTCCGTTGTGCCTCATTCACTCCAGATTACTCGCCATTTCCCAGACACATCCCCCAGAAAGTGCCTTTCTTCCTTACCCTTGTTCTTGTCTCCTCTGCCTAGCATGCTTTTTCCCTCATCATTGTCAAAATCTTACCCTTCTTTCAAAACCTGCTAAGAACTCACCTTCTACTAGGCTTCCCAGATCCCTCTCCTCCATGTTCTCTCATTGCTTTTCTTTTGTGCATTTGTCATAGCTGCCCTGCCAGTAAGAATAAGGGAGGGTATGAACTCCTTGATTTTGCCTATGTCCTAGAAACCTCGGACACACATAGTACTCCAGATACCACTGTGGCCACCTTCCCTGTCTGCACAACAGCTCCTGCCCTTCCTCACATTTCGGGGATTATTCCTCTTGACCTGTAAATGTTCAGTGGGGAGGATTGTCCCATAAAAATTCATTCTCAGGCTGGGCGTGGTGGCTCACGCCAGTAATCCTAGCACTCTGGGAGGCTGAGGCGGGCGGATTGCTCGAGGTTAGGAGTTCGAAACCAGCCTGAGCAAGACCCTGTCTCTACTAAAAATAGAAAGAAATTAATTGACCAACTAAAATATATATATGCAAAAAATTAGCCGGGCATGGTGGCACATGCTTGTAGTCCCAGCTACTTGGGAGGCTGAGGCAGAAGGATTGCTTGAGCCCAGGAGTTTGAGGTTGCTATGAGCTAGGCTGACGCCACGGCACTCACTCTAGACTGGGCAACAAAGTGAGACTCTGTCTCAAAAACAAAAAAAATTCATTCTCAGGGCTTTTAAAAAATGAAGCCTTTATGAAATATTGTTAGAATAAGAGAGAAAGTAAGGGTGACAGCAACCCAGAGGCCATAGGCAGAGTGCTAAAACCATCAAAAGAGGGGAAGAGAAAAAACATGATTTTGGCTAATAGTAACAGAAGATAACCGGGATACTTTATCTAGTAACAACGTGGATAAATCACTTGGTTAAAGAAAGAAAGTATGAGGCTTAGTTTGAACAAAGCACTGTATAAAATGACAACCTTTGAAACCTAGCAAGATAAGGTTTATACACATGAAACAATAACAATGTAAGGCAAGCTATTATAAGTGATACAAGTTCAGACTCTTCTTTCCAGGCTCTGGCCAATAGCAAGTACAAACGAGGATAGTGAATCCAGTGAGGATCAAAGTATCAACTTGATTGTGGAGAAATTGATAACCTCCAACATGGCAGGCCCTCTATCGGAAGTTTGGGGTAACTAAAGCCGATTAAGCCTTAAAGCCAAAATAGAACCTCTTCTCTCCCACACTGAATCTAAATCTTGGACTCTGTGTGCTTTCCTGAACCTGAAGAGAAAGCTAATCTTTGAAATAGACACCCAAGTCCATGTGCCTAAAGCTGTGAAGACCACAGATGTGCATTTACAACCCTGGTCGCAAGTCAGAGCCACGGAACGGGTTGGTTTCCTTACATGAAATTAGGAAACAGAAAAGTCCCATTGGACTTGAGAGTAGGCAGTGAGAGGGAATCTACACAGTGGGGAAGAAAATTATATAAAAATACTTATCTGTAATATTACTAGTAAAATGTGGACCAATGAATGTTCCAGATTTTGACCAATCAAATCTGTCATATTTCCATGGGGTATAGAAAGAGGAAGAGTTGACAGAATTTCCTTCCCCTTCTGATGGAGGGATATAAACATTCCTCTCTACTGTAAGTACCACATGAAGAATAAGCAGTGTTACAGGAATTCAGAGCAGACATGGATTACCTCTGGATGGGATGATTAGGTCATTTCTTGAAGGCCCTATGGGAATGTTTGCCATCAGTTGCCAATGGCTGCTTTCTTCAAAGGCTTCTCACACTAGGGTCACAAGGCCAAAAGAGTAAGAGCTTTTACCACCACTAGGAGTCCCCAGAGGGACACACTGAAGAGGCATCTGACACAGTAAATACTGTCTTTTTTTTTTCCCCTGGGGCAGCTGTTGGAGGAGACACCTGCTAAAAGGCCCCTGAGGCTTACAGACAAAGGCATGTAAATTTGGCATTTTCTGTAGGTCATATTGGAGTTTTAAAATTCTCTCAGAAGTATCTCAAGTATGGACACACAAGGTGAGGAGTGGTATGTCAGAGTAGTCATATTGGCAGTTATTTGGGAAGGTGATTCTTCCTTAGAAGATTCAAAAATAAGCAAACAAGAAGTTACCAGTATCTAACTAAAGTAGGTACTGAATTACATGGTAAGCGGGTATTAAAATCATTTCTTAAGTCATGTATGAGATGCATGTTAATTTGGAAACTAATTCTTGATGATGTAATAATCACCTTTTATATCCCACAGGCATTTAGAAGAAATGCACTCACTATGAGCAGCAACCTCTGCATCTGCCTGATCATATTTAAAGGAACAGAGAAATATTTGTAATTAATCTGCCCAGTAAATACCAGCTCATAGCACTAGGCAGGTGCGTGTCTAGATAAAATTTCTTGCAGCTAATTTAAACTTTCTACACACACCAGTAGATAATCTCAATGTAAATAATACATTTCTTCTTGACCCTTTAACATAAAGCCAATATGTACAGGAGGATCTTGACTTGTATTTTGTATCACATACATTTCTGTATACTTTTATCATTTGTGGATAGACTTAATAAAGCATATCAGAAAATGGCACCTTTGGTAAAGCTATATATTTTCCTAAAATTCAGATTAAATGTAATGGTGAGTGGAATTAGGTACCAGTTTTCCCATTTAAAGCCCCAGCTGCTTATTTTTTAAAATTTTTAAATTTCACACCTTTTATAAAATGCAGGAATGCATTTTTCAGTACAGACATTTAAATATTGAGTTTTTTTGAACTAAACTACACAGACTGTTGCATTTGAAGAAAAGACCTGTATTATGGGGCAGTATGTGATCCCTTCCAAATTATTTTGAAGCATTAAATATCTGTTCTATAGTGGTATTTTGTATCATCATTGGTTTGTGTTGTCACTCACAAAGGGGAGAGGGAGAATCACAGAGTATATTATTATCTTGATAAAAAATTCTATATTTGACCAATTCCATAGGGAAAAAAATGTTTACCTTTGGAACTTTCCTGTAAGTTTTGACAAAAGTCGTATAAAATATGTCATATGATTCAGTGTATCATGAAAACAAAAATACTATATGAAAATATGAAACAAAATTTAACAAATTAAAGTTGAAATGACTCATTTCCCACTTAGAGAAACTTCAGATTCACTTTTTAAAATGAAAGTGTTTTTTTAAAAATTATTAATATAAATGACATAGTTATTACATAGTAACCCCCTTAACTATTAAACCTGATTGCCTTCATTAATGATTTTCTTGGTACTATTTAAATGAGATTTTTAAAGATAATCTATCTGCTAAATATTAAAAATACTTTATGATACAGTCCTTATAATAGGATGTTACCAAAGATAACTAAAAGGGATTTTTCTAGGATTGAAAACTAACCCTAGGATATAGCCAAAACATTTTATAAAGTAACCTACATTAGTTAGGAAATACAGGGTTAAGAAGTAGATTGGTTTCATATGTAATCCAAATTATGCAGGTATGTGCTTAATGCTATTAAACCAGTTACTGTATGTTTGACCTCTTGATACACTAAGCTTTTGCCTTTCAGAACAGCTGGGTCTGCTAAGAATCATTTTCCAGTTCCCTTCATTGTAGATCGGATGACTCTCGCTTTATCACCCTTGGAGGCCACATGAAGGACAAAGCAGAAAGAACCACACACAAAACTAATGTTTATATTGTGGGGGGAGGGGATATACTTGGCCCTGATCTTCCAATGAACATAACACAAGAGAGACCAATTGAGACTTGAAACCATTGTGTTACTTGAACCATTATTTAGTTATATCCTATCCATCTCTTTCTTTCTATTGAGGCTTCTTTGGCTGTCTTGACTTTTGTAAATGTTTCACTCACTTAGTTGTGGTTTATCATTTGGACAGAATGCTACATCGGGGATTTTTCTCCCCTCCCTGAGGCCTCAAGGGAAAATGACTTCTGTATGCCTCTTATATGATACATGAACATACACTCCATTCTCTTCATTTTAAGAAGCAAACCTAAGTTTATTGGCAACTGAGAAAACTGCATTTCTCAGAATGCCTCTTCCATCTAAAATGTACTTGAAAATAACTTAGAATGATTCATTTTTTGATAGGTATATTAGTGAAGAAGGTGAAAAATCTATCTTTAATATTTTTGCATAACTTGAATATCTTTAAAGCATCCTTATAATCCTGAGTTTAGCTAAGAGAAGTGCTTTGGAATTGGCTACTTCTGTGATCTTTATTCATTGCTGGATATTTTTGGTATTTTGGAACCTAATCCCTCTAAGTTCAAAGTATACTCTTAAACTGGTTTTTAATAGATATGAAAGACACTTGACTTATAAGACAATGGCTACAGGTCTCTATAAAAGCTACAGTATACCTCAATATGATTAAATCATCTGAAAAATGTGCATGTATTTACAGAATTTACCTGTGGGATACCTTGAATACAGGTGCATTCTATTTTACTAATGTTTATATAAAACTTTTATTTTTAAATAAAGTTTTTCTATTCCAATTATTTAGAAGTTATAACTTAAAATTTCATCATTTATTTAAATCAATATTCTTTGTTAAACACAAGTATACTATTACAAAACAAAATTTAAAAAAGAAGTCTATACCAGCCAGCCAAGATGCTGACATTTGGGCACAGTGATTACAGATGGTGACCATGGACAGCAATGTTCCTGCTGATTCGGCAGCCATTCAAGGCTGCTTTTCTGTGCTGACCTGCCCTTTGAGTCTTTATGCACATTTATTTGAGAAAGAAATACTTTTTGATTTTTGCTTTGTCTAAACCCACTTCCTTTATCAGACATATACTTCCTTGCATCAGCATGCAACTATCCATATCCAGAACCAAATTTTCTTTGTGTGTATGTGGTTTGATTTGCACCGTTTTAAAACATACCACCACTTAATATGCCTTAATGCTATCTTATGAAATAAATATATTCACTAAAAAACAGGTTGATTGTAAAATGATTGTTTTATTTTTATCACAGAGACTAAAGAACACATATCTTTATATGAGAAATTACAACATGGATATCATACATTATTTCTGCCAGTTGAATACTACAGTAAAGACGAGCTTATGCCAATATAGAGGGATACAGTATTAAAAAGACAAAGTTAACATGAAGCATGACATGAACCAATGCTTTGGCAGTGGTAACCTTGAACCATGTCACAAGAAAAGGATGGAATCCTTGGCCGGGCGCGGTGGCTCACGCCTGTAATCCTAGCACTCTGGGAGGCCGAGGCGGGCGGATTGCTCGAGGTCAGGAGTTCGAAACCAGCCTGAGCAAGAGCGAGACCCCGTCTCTACTATAAATAGAAAGAAATTAATTGGCCAACTAACATATATACAAAAAATTAGCCGGGCATGGTGGCGAATGCCTGTAGTCCCAGCTACTTGGGAGGCTGAGGCAGGAGGATTGCTTGAGCCAGGAGTTTGAGGTTGCTGTGAGCTAGGCTGACGCCATGGCACTCACTCTAGCCTGGGCAACAAAGCGAGACTCTGTCTCAAAAAAAAAAAAAGGAAAGAAAAGGATGGAATCCTATATAATGCAGTTAATGTGAAACAGAATGATTATGGAAGTTTAGAACTAGTGATCATAAATAATTAAAAAGATTTCACTCAAACTACTTAGATTTCAAACTTAGATTTAAATTCAAGAAAGTTCTTTTTTTTCTCCTTAGGAAAATTCATTTTTTAATTGGATTCAAGTAAATCTGCATTCTTGGAAATAAAGGACATGGTTTAAATCTTTTTGCCTTGTTAAAAAGAAATTCAGATTTGTACATGTAACAAGGCATGTTCAAACTTCAAACAGTTTAAATTGCCTTCTCGGTAATTAAAAAGATTATCACATATCTAATTCCCTGAAAAATAATTTATAAACTTCTTTAATTGCATTCTAAAATGTAAGGAAAACTAAATTTGAATACCAAAATTGGTGATTTCCTATAAAAAGAAGGGGCTCAATTCTCTCATCAGACTATTATATGGTCTGATAAAGTAGATTTAGACAAAGCAAAAATCAAGAAATAGTTCTTTCTTTTTTTTTCACTTTTGAGATGTGGTCTTGCTCTGTCACTCAGGCTAAAACACGGTGACCTGACCACAGCTCACTGCAGCCTCTAACTCCTAGGCTCAAGCGATCCTCCTGCCTTGGCTTCCCAATTGGCTAGGACTATAGGTGTGTAACCATGCCTGGTTAATTTTTTAATTTTTTTTAGAGATGGGGTTTTACTGTGTTGCCCAGGCTAGTCTCAAACTCCAAGGCTCAAGTGATCCTCCCACCTCAGCATCAGAGTGCTGGGATTACAAGCATGAGCCACTGCACCTGACCAAGAAATCTTTCTCAAAATTTTCAAGACATAATATATAGAGTATATTTCCTAAGTAAACACTGAGATTAAGGACATTTTTCTCTTCTTTTTCCACTTGAATAGCTGTGAATATTAATAAAACTACAATTTTTTACAATGCTTTGGCCAGACAACAGACAGAAAATAAAAGCTTCCATTGTTCTTTGGTCCTGACATACGTTTATTTTGTATGGAAAATGATGACTTTTCATGATTTCCTTTCCTATAGTTCCATGATTCTTAAAATGATAATTTCATTTATACACAGCAAAAAGTTCACAAAACCTTTTAGCACGGTTCACATTTTCACATTTGTTTAGGAATACAACTAGTTGATTTTCTTCTGATTTCTTCCATTTTTGGAATCCCACATGATTATAATGTTGAAGTATACCAAGAAGAATAGGAAGTTCAAGCAGGATACAAAACACACCAATACAGAAAATAAGTCTGGTAATTTCTGAGGAGGATCCAGTGTGACAGTCATCAGCGTCAGAAGGACCATAGTGATCACTGAGACAAGAAACTATAAGGGAGGAAAAAAAGTATTATTAAGTAGAATGGAAGGTGAAACATAATGTACTGATAACACTGATTTGTAGCTATTAAATGAACAGAATTTAAAGTGAAGGTTGAAGGTCCAATCTCTCCTGGTAGATCTCAACTTTGGCTTTACATTAGAATCATATGAAGGGTTTTAAAAATCTCAATGCCCAGGCTACACCCCAGACCAATTAAATCAGAATCTCTAGAGTAGCCCCAGTACTTTTCAAAGCTAAGTGATTCCCACATATAGCCAAAGCCTGAGAACACCTATCTCATAATACTTCATACCACCCAGGCACTGAAGAAAGATATCTGGGATAGATGTTACTGCTAGTCAGGGTTAAATTCATGGCATCCCCTTGGAGCCCTAGGTCCCCAAAGGATATAAAATTCTAAGCTAATGGGTACAAATACACAATTAGAAGAAATAAAACCTAGTGTTTGATAGATCAGTAGGATGAATACAGTTACTCTATTGTACATTTCAAAGTAGCTAGAAAAGAATAATTCAAATTTTCCTAACATAAAAGATAAATATTTAAGGTGATGGAAATCCCTATTACCCAGATTTGATCTTTACTCATTATATGAATATATCGAGTTATCTATCACACATCCCCAAAATATATACATCTATTATGTATCAATATGCAAATTCCAAGCTAATCCCGAGAACTTGTCTATGAAAAAGTTTTCCATGGCAAATGAAAAATTACATTTTATATTCACTGAATGCTTACAGTGAGCTAATGTTTTAGTAAAGAACAGTGAAGGGCTGGCGCGGTGGCTCACGCCTGTAATCCTAGCACTCTGGGAGGCTGAGGCAGGAGGATTGCTTGAGCTCAGGAGCTCAAGACCAGCTTGAGCAAGAGCAAGACCTGGCCTCTACTATAAATAGAAATTAGCCAAACAACTAAAAATAGAAAAAATTAGCCAGGTACAGTGGCACATGCCTGTAGTCCCAGTTACCTGGGAGGCTGAGGCAGAAGGATTGCTTGAGCCCAGGAGTTTGAGGTTGCTGTGAGCTAGGCTGACGCCATGGCACTCTAGCCCAGGCAACAGGGTGGACTCTGTCTCAAAAAAAGAACAGTGGAGCATATGAAAGAAAATGTAATCATCTGGCCTCAAAGAATTTTCCATTTAATTAGGAGAATGTTAAATAAGATTACAAGGTCACATTTGATTAAATGCCAAAATGAGCAATAAAAATAATTATCACGTTTATGTAATTGTGTAGTCAGTTTTCTTCTCTAGACCAGTGTACTGTACAATAGAACTTTCTGCAGTGATGGAGATGGTCTATATCAGTATTCCAGTACAGTATTGTATGTTGTACAAATCTGGGTATATACTTAAAAACATGAATTACACACTTTAAATGTGTGGATATATGTGAATTATATCTCAAAAAGCTATAAAAGGAAAAAGAAATTTCAATAATTTGAAAATTATTGAAATACTGAAAAATATACCATTCCTTAAAAACTGAACAACTTACCAAATATTGTATAATTCTGGAAAGAAATGTAAACCATGGAAGATACTTCCTAACAGAAGTGGAAAAGGATTTCAACTGCAGTTCTTCTTCAGACGTCTTTTCAAATATTGAAAAGGAGAATGCACAAACTATAAAAAATGCCATCATTGTCACAACTGAGGGCATTAGGAGTTCATCCTTCAACAGAAGAGGTAGCATACTGTAAAGGAAAATTTTTAAAAAATCAAAAGAATCAATCCAAACCATAGTTACTTTGTAAAAGAATTTTAAATTAGTTTACATGAATCATATTAAAAATATTAAATGGAAATTATTTTGACTTACCTAAATGTTGACACAAGTAAAAACCAAGTAGACATGAAAGGAATTTCATTTAAAACTAAGCAGACTGGTCTAAAATGATAAAGAAAAAAAAATTTTAATATTACAGAATATAATTTCAGGTCCTACTTGTAAAAACTATGAACACATTTTATCTGTCTGATTTTCAGGGGTAGTTAAAAAAAAAAAAAGCCAAGAAGGTCTCCCTATGAACTACTGAATGATTTTAGTCCAAACTAAATTAGTCTAGACAAAAAAATGTCAATTCCTTATAATAAATGGAAAACTGCTGCTTCCAGTACACCATTAATGGAATATTTTTTTCTCCATCATACAAGTAAGTAGCTTAAGGAAAGGATCAGATAAACAGATCTGCACATTCAGAAAAAGAAAGCTTTCTCATATATTTCATACTACTTGGTAAATATGAAATAAATTCTCAGACAGTTGTTTTCAAACTTCTCTCTTATGATCCTTCATGTTACATATTACTCAGCTAAGTTAAAAACCAGAGGTATAACAGGCAGGATCATCATGCCACTGAAAAGGACAATACAGACAAAGAAGAGTTATAAAGGGAAATAAGTTGATAATACTAAAATAAAAAAGGAAAAGATTAGTAGTAAGAGGTTACATGAAAAGGGCTAGATACAGGAAGCATAATGTCAATAAATGGAACCACTGCCTTTATCAAAGAGCTGTTTAGGATCATAGCTCCAAATTCTGTGGCATTACCACAACTCCCGATCCAATACCGCCTGGATTCAACTGTAACAATGCTCAAGGAGAAAGGGTTAGTCAGAAGCCCCAATTCCTAGTCCCATCTCTGACACTTACTATGTGACCTTAAGCAAATGATTAATTTAACCTATTTTCTTATGGGTAAATGAAAATAATAATACCTTGTATTGTTTAGTTGAAATAACTCTTTGAAAGTATCATCTAGTGATTTTTTTTTAATGTTGTATTGTTTAGCTGAAATAACTCTTTGAAAGTATCATCTAGTGTTTATTTTTTTTATGTAAAAATAAACTTTCTAAAGGTGGTTGTTGAATAATATTTATCATTATTACTATGATTTTGTATCTCCTTTTTAAAAATGCTCTATAAAGATTTGAGCATTGCCCCCCTTTCCTAGAAGGATGATATTTTTCCCCCGTGTCAACTAGTATATGAGATTTAAGCCCTGGAAATATATAAACTGATTGAAAACTACTATACTAAAAGAAAATACTAGAGGCCTTTCCATTTCACTGCTTAATGCTTTCTAAAGGGTTCATGTTAATAATAAGCACATATTAATAGCAGGTGCTTAATAAATATTGTTCTATCTGGCTTTTAATTATTTCCCATTTATTCATTCAATATTTATTTACCAAACACAAGCATTACTCAAAAACAGTACATACAGGCAATGTTCTGAAAGGAATACAAACATGAATATAACTCAGCCCCTAACCTCAAGGTACCTAAAATTCAGAACCATGCAGCAAAATCTTGTACATCCTCAGCCTCTTCTCTGAACCTGTCCCTTCACCACCTGTTTGAAACAATCACTGGCTCTCTTGCCTGAGGACAATGCTGCCCCTCTGCCCTCTCAATTGTTCATTTTTATTGTTTCCATAGCTCCCAAATCACTTGACCTGAAGGTGGGAGATAACTTCCTTGTTCTCCCTCTCTTGTTCTTTTTTTTTTTTTTTTTTTTTGAGACAGAGTCTCACTTTGTTGCCCAGGCTACAGTGAGTGCAGTGGCATCAGCCTAGCTCACAGCAACCTCAAGTTCCTAGGCTCCTTACAAATTGTCACTACTATTTAATTCTTGGCAATTTTAATATGTACATAGATAATCCTTCCAACATACCTCATTTGCTGGAACTCCTCTCTTCCGGTGATCTCATCTTTAATCCTATCCCTTAAGGTCATGCTTTAGACTACTACCCATCCCTGATCACAGTTCATGACCTTTACCCTGATCACTATCTCCTGCCTTTTAGGTACCCCAACTCCAACAATCTTTCTTTTTTTTTTGAGACAGGGTCTCACTTTGTTGCCCAGGCTAGAGTGAGTGCCGTGGCGTCAGCCTAGCTCACAGCAACCTCAAACTCCTGGGCTCAAGCAATCCTTCTGCCTCAGCCTCCCGAGTAGCTGGGACTACAGGCATGCGCCACCATGCCCAGCTAATTTTTTCTATATGTATTAGTTGGCCAATTAATTTCTTTCTATTTATAGTAGAGACGGGGGTCTCGCTCTTCCTCAGGCTGGTTTCGAACTCCTGACCTAGAGCAATCCACCCGCCTCGGCCTCCCAGAGTGCTAGGATTACAGGCGTGAGCCACCGCGCCCACGCCCTACCCCAACAATCTTTTGATTCCACCAAGAACTTCAATCCATTGCTCCTATAACCTTTTCACTTTTTCTCACCCCCATGGCTTCTTCCCTTTTTACTCACCTTAAATTCAAAGTTCAATCATTATAATCACTCCCATGCATTCACTCTTAAGCCCCTAAGCAAGGAAGTTATCTTCACCAGACAAAACCACAGACTTAGAAATACCCAACTCTACCCCCCGCCCCCCTACACTTACTCCAATCATGCTAGCAACTGCTCTGGAGAAACACATTTACCCAAACTGGTCTCACTTTAAATACATGATCATGATATTCAAGTGCCCTGTAATTCCTATATATAATATTTCCCTAATCTGTTTACACTGTCTCTCCTTAGAAAAATATTTCACACCTTCTCCTTTCCTTATACTTGAACAGCTCCAACTCACTCTTGGCTGATGACTTTACCTCTCACTTCAATAAAAAAACTGAAACAATTAGAACCTTCACAGATACCCACCATCACATCTACTCCCTTCCCAGCATATGTGCCATTACACTCTAATCACTCCTTTTACTGAAGATGAGCTATTCATATATCTGTCCAAAGCCAATTCGTACCTCCCTCCTATATCATCAGTTTTCCTTCTCTGTTGATCATTCCCATGCCATTATTGCTCCTCTCTTTAAAAAAACCTATCTATACGTAACCTTAACACTTGTACCCCCATAATATGCTTAAATAAAAAAATAAATAAATAAAAATAAAATAAAATAAAACAAAAAAGGATGATCTGAGCCATCCAGGGTATATCAATTATCTACTGCTGCTAAGAAATTACCCCCAAACTTAGCAGCATAAAACAATAAACATTTACTATTTCAGAGTCTCTACAGGTCAGGAGGAGCTTGGCTGGGTGTTTCTAACTCAGGATCTTCCATGAGATTGTCAAGAAGTTGGCCAGGGGCCAGGCGCGGTGGCTCACGACTGTAATTCTAGCACTATGAGAGGCCAAGGCGGGCAGATCGCTCAAGGTCAGGAGTTCAAAACCAGCCTGACCAAGAGCAAGACCCCGTCTCTACTAAAAATACAAAGAAATTAATTGGCAAAATATATAATTAATTAATTAGTTAATTAATTGGCCAACTAAAAATATATAGAAAAAATTAGCCAGGCATGGTGGTGCATGCCTGTAGTTCCAGCTACTCAGAAGGCTGAGACAGAAGGATCGCTTGAGCCCAGGAGTTTGAGGCTACTGTGAGCTGGGCTGTCGCCATGGCACTCTAGCCAGGGCAACAGAGTGAGACTCTGTCTTAAAAAAAAGAAAAAGAAGTTGGTCAGGGCTGCAATCATCTGAAGGCTTGACTGGGGCTGGAGGAGCCACTTAAGTGGTTCATGCACCTGCTGCTATGGTTTGAATATTTGTGCTTTTCAAAGCTTATGTTGAAATTTAATCGCCCTTTAAGAGGTGATTAGGCCATGAGGGCTCTGCCCTCATAGGTGGGATTAACATCATTTTAAAAGGGTGGGTTTGGTCCCCTTTTGTCTCTCTCCCTTTGTCCTTCTGCCATATGAAGTCTTCTGCCATGTGAGGCTTTCTGCCATGTGATGACATAGCAAGAAGGCCCTTGCCAGATGCTGGCATCTTAACCTTAGACTTCCCAACCTGCAGAATTGTCAGAAAATAAATTTTTGTTCTTTATAAAAAATAAATAAAAATAAAAAACCTATCTTGACTCTATGTTCTCTACCAGTTATTGCCCTATTTCTCTGCTCCTCTTTTCAATAAAACTCCTCTAAAGACTAGTCTACCTTCCTCACATCATATATAAAAATGAACTTAAATTAGATGACAGACCTAAATATGAGATATAAATCCATAAAACTCTTAGAATTACCTTGGATGTGGCAATGGTTTCTTAGATATGACACCAAAAGTACATTCAACAAAAGATAAATTGGAAATTCATCAATATTAAAAACTTTTATGCATCAAAGAACACTATCAAGAAGGTAAAATGATCAACCAAAAGGTCTGCATGTGGAAAAGAAGAATAAAAAAGAAAAAAGAAGGTAAAAAAATGGGAGAAAATATTTGCAAACCACATATCTAATAAAAGTTAATACCGAGAATATATAAAGAACTCCTAAAACTCAACAAAAAGACAACCCAACTAAAAATTGGACAAAGGATTTACTTTTTTTTTTTTTTTTGTCCCAATAGTAGTGTTCAAAGGACAAAGGATTTAAATAGGCTTTCCTCTCAAGAAGATATACATACTGCCAACAAGCACGTAAAAAGATGCTCAATATCATTAGTCATTAGGGAAATACGAGTAAGAACCACAGTGAAATACCACTTCATACCCACTAACATGGCTATAATCAAAATAATGGAAAATAACAAGTGCAGTAAAGGATGTGGAGAAATTGAAGCCCTCACACATAACTAATGAGAATCATAATGGTACAGCTGCTATGGAAAACAGTCTGGTGGTTCTTAAGTTAAATATAGAATAACCATGTTACCCCGCAGTTCCACTCCTGAATATGTACTCAGGAGAACTGAAAACAAGTGTTCAAACAAAAATTTGTACATAAATGTTCACAGTAGTACTATTCACAACAGTCAAAGGTAGAAATGACCCAATGCAATGCCCATCAACTGATGAATGGATGAATAAATTTGGTATATCCATACAATGCAATATTATTCAGGTATAAAACAGACTGAAATCCTAATACATCACAGATAAACCTTGAAAATATTATGCTAAGTGAAAAAGGTAGGCCCCATACTATATGACCTCACTTATATGAAATACCTCAAATAGACAAATCCATAGAGATTTGCAAAAAGCAGATCCATGGTTAGAAGGGAATGGGAAGAGGGAAAATAAGGAGTGATTGCTTTGGGTATGGTTTCCTTGTGAGGTGATGAAAATGTTCTGGAAGTAGATAGTGATGATAGTTGTATAACATTGTGAATGTACTAATGGTAAAATTTATGTACTTTACCAAAATTATTTTAAATAATTTTAAAATTTCTCTAAAATAACCAAGAACTTTCCATACTTGTCTTCAGTTATTCTCCTCTAATATTTAATTTTTTTATTTTTTATAATTATGGGTACATAACAGTTGTGTATGGTTATAGGGTACATGTGATGCTTGGATACAGGCATACAATATGGATTAATCAAATCAGGGTAGTTAGTGTGTCCATCATCTCTGGCATTTATCACTTCTTTATATTAGGAATAATTCCAATTCCACTCTTTTAGTTACTTTAAAGTATATCCTAACTTATTGTTGATTATAGTCACTTTGTTGTGCTATATCACATATTTTTCATTGTATCTAACTATGCATTTTTTTTTTTTTTTTTTGAGACAGAGTCTCACTTTGTTGCCCAGGCTAGAGTGAGTGCCGTGGCATCAGCCTAGCTCACAGCAACCTCAAATCCTGGGCTCAAGCAATCCTGCTGCCTCAGCCTCCCGAGTAGCTGAGACTACAGGCATGTGCCACCATGCCCGGCTAAGTTTTTGTATATATATTTTTAGTTGGTCAATTAATTTCTTTCTATTTTTAGTAGAGACTGAGTCTCACTCAGGCTGGTTTCAAACTCCTGACCTCGAGCAATCCCCCCACCTCAGCCTCCCAGAGTGCTAGGATTAGAGGCGCGAGCCACCGTGCCCGGCCTCTAACTATGCTTTTGCACCCAATAACCATCCTCACTTTATCCTCTCCTCCCTGCTACCTTTCCCAGCCTCTGGTAGCCATCATTCTACCCTGTTTCCAGAGATCATTTGTATTTAGTATTTATCTCCCACATATGGGTGAAAACATGCTAGATTTGTCTTTATGTGTTTGGCTTATTAAACTTAACATAAAGTTCTCCAGTTCCTTCCATGCTGTTGCAAATGGCAGGATTTCATTCTTTTTTTGTGGCTATATAATATCCCATTGTATATATATACCACCATTTCTTTATCCATTCAGCTGTTGATAGACACTTAGGTTGATTTCAAATTTTGCCTATTGCGAATAATGCTGCAATAAAGGTGGAGTGCAGATATCTTTTCGATATGCTCATTTCTCCTCCTTTGGATATGTATCCAGCAGTGGAATTGCTGGCTCATATGGTAGTTGTATTTTTAGTTTTTTGAGGAACCTCCATACTGTTCTCCATAATGGTTGCACTAATTTATATTCCCATCAAGAGTGTAGGAAGGTCCCCCTTTTTCACATCCTCATCAGCATTCTTTTTTGCCTATCTTTTTGATAAAAGCCATTTTAACTGCGGTGAGATGATATCTTATTACAGTTTTGGTTTGCATTTCTCTGATGACTAATGATGGTGAGTATTTTTTCGTATACTTGTTGGGCATCTGTATATCTTCTTTTGAGAACGGCTATTCAGATCCTTTGCCCATTTTTTAATCAGATTATTTTATTTTTTCCTATTGACTTGTTGGAGCACATTATATTCTAATTATTAATCCCTTTTTGGACGGGTACGTTGCAAATACTTTCTCCCATTCTGTGGGTTGTCTCTTGACTTTGCTGATTGTTTCCTTTGCTGTGTAGAAGCTTTTTAGCTTGAGGTGATCCCATTTGTCCAATTTTGCTTTGCTTGCCTGTGCTTTAAGGGTTATTACTCAAAAAGTCCTTGCCCAGACCAATGCCCTGAACCATTTCCCCAATATTTTCTTTTAGTAGTTTCATAGTTTCAGGTCTTAGATTTAAGTCTTTAATCCATTTTCATTTGGTTTTTGTATATGACCAGAGATAAGGGCCTAATTTCATTCTTCTGTATATAAATATCCAGTTTTCCCAGCACCATTAATTGAAGAGACTATCCTTTTGCATTTTATGTTCTTATGAACATTTTATGTTCTTGGTACATTTACAAAGATAAGATGTGTAGATTTATTTCTGAATTCTCTATTCTGTGCCATTGGTCAATGTGTCTTGTTTTTATGCCAGTACAATGCTGTTTTGGTTAATACAGCTCTGTAGTATACTTTGAAGTCAGGTAATGTGATTCCTACAGTTTTGTTCTTTTTGCTCAGGATACCTTTAGCTATTCTGGGTCATTTGTGGTCCACATAAATTTTAGGATTATTTTTTCTATTTCTGTGAAGAATGTCATAGGGATTTTGCTAGGGATTGCATTCAATCTGTAGATTGCTTCGGGTAATATGGACATTTTAACGATATTGATTCTTTAAATCAATAGGAATGGAATATCTTCCATTTTTTTCATTTCTTTCATCAATATTTTATACTTTTCTTTACAGAGATCTTTCACTTCTTTGGTTAAGTTTATTCCTAAGTATTTTATTTGTAGCTATTGTAAATCAGATTTCTTTCTTGATTCCTTGTTCAGATTTACTGTTAGCATAAAGAAATGCTACTGATTTTTGTATGTTGATTTTGTATCCTGCCAGTTTACTGAATTTGCTTATCAGTTCTAATAGTTTTTTGTGTGTGTGTGTGTGGAGTCTTTAGGTTTCTCTAGATCTAAAATCATGTCATCTGCAAATAAGGATAATTTGACTTCTTCCTTTCCAATTAAGATACACTTTATTTCTTTCTTTTATCTGACTGCTCTAGCTAGAACTTCTATCTCTATGTTGAATAACAGGAGTGATCTTAGAGGAAAGGCTTTCAGTTTTTTCCCATTCAGTATGATATACTAGCTATGAGTCTGTCACACATGGCTTCTATCGTTTTTATCGCCATATTGTTTTACCTCAATAAGTTCCTTTCATATCCAGTTTTTATCAAGATGTTGAATTTTATCGAATGCTTTTTCAGTATTAATCGAAGTGACTATATGGATTTTGTCCTTTGATCTGTTGATATGATGTATCACATTGACTGCTTTATGTATGTTGAACCATCCTTGAATTCCTGAGAGGAATCCCACTTGATCATGATGAATAATCTTTTTAATATGTTGTTGAATTCAGTTTGTTCATATTTTGTTGAGGATTTTTACATCTATGTTCATCAGAAGTACTGGCCTATAGTTTTCCTTTTTTGTGTGGTTTTGGTATCAGGGTGATATAGGCCTCACATAATGACTTTGGAAGTATTCCCTCCGCCTCAATTTTTTGGAATAGTTTAAGTAAGATTGGTATTAGTTCTTGAATGTTTGGTAGAATTCAGCAGTGAAACCATCTATCCTGGGCTTTTCTTTGATGGGAGACTTTTTATAACCGCCTCTATCTCATTACTTGTTATTGGTCTATTCAGGCTTTGGATTTCCTCCTGGTTCAATCTTGGTAGGTTGTATGTGTCTAAGAATTTATCCATTTCTTCTAGGTTTTCCTTACTGTCACATGTTGCTTATGTCTCTAAGGATCCTCTGGATTTCTGCAGTATCAGTAATGTCTCCCTTTTCATTTCTCATTTTATTTATTTGGGTCTTCTTTCTTTTTTGTTAGTCTGGCTAAAGGTGTGTCAATTTTGTTTATCTTTTCAAAAAATCCACTTTTCATTTTGTTGATCTTTTGTATTGGGAGGTTTTGATTTCATTTATTTCTGCTCTGATCTTTATTATTTCTTTTCTTCTACTAATTTTGGGTTTAGTTTGCTCTTGTTTTTCTAGTTCTTTGAGATGCATCACTAAGTTGTCTATTTGAAGCTTTTCTACTTTTCTGATGCAAGCACTCACTGCTGTAAACTTTCCTCTTATTACTGCTTTTCCTATATGCCATAGGTTTTGATATGTTATATTTTCATTTGTTTCAAGAAATTTTTTAAATTTCTTTCTTAATCTCTTCATTGACCCACTGATCCATCATTCAGGAGCATATTGTTTAATTTCCATGTGTTTGTATATTTTCCAATGTCCCTCTTGTTATTGATGTCTGGTTTTATTTCATTATGGTGAGAGAAAATACTTGGTATGATTTCAACATTTTTGAAATTTTTAAGACTTGTTTTGTGACATATGGTCTATTCTTGAGAATAATCCATGAGCTGAGAGGAATGTGTATTCTGCAAGTGTATGATAAAACACTCTGTAAATATCTATTAGGTCCATTTGGTCTATAGTGCAGATTAAGTCCAATGTTTCTTTGTTGATTTTCTGTCTGGATGATCTGTCCGATGTTGAAAGTGGAGTGTTGAGGTCTCCAACAATTATTGTTATTGGGGTCTATCTCTCTCTTTAGCTCTAATAATATTTGCTTTATATATCTGGGTGATCTAGTGTTTTGGTGCATATATATTTAGAATTGTTATATCCTCTTACTGAATTGACCCCTTTATCACTATATATAATGGTATTCTTTGTCTCCTTTTAGTTTTTGTCTTGAAATCTATTTTATCTGATAGAAGTATAGCTACTCCTGTTCTTTTTTGATTTCCATTTGCATGGAATATCTTTTTCCATCCCTTAATTTTCAGTCTATGTATCTCTTTCTAGGGACAGTGTGTTTCTTGCAGACAACATATAGGTTAGCTATTGTTTTTTAAATCCATTCAGCCACTCTATGTCTTTTGATTAGAGAATTTAATCCAATCACATTCAATGTTGTTATTGTTAGGTAAGGACTTACTCCTGCAATGTTGTTATTCAATTTCTGGTTGTTTTGTTGTCCTCTCTTTCTTTTTTACTTCCTTCCTGCCTTCCTTTATTAAAAATGACTTTCTCTGGTAGAGTGTTTTATTTCTTGCTTTTTCCTTTTTGTGTATCTATTGTAGGTTTTTGATTTAAAGTTACCATGAGGTTTGCAAAAAACATAACCAATTATTTTATTTTATTTTATTTTATTTTATTTTTTCTTTCTTCTTTTTTCCTCCAAGACAATGTCCAGGTACCAATTATTTTAAACATATGACAACTCTGCTTACAAACAAACAGGCAAACAGAAATCTCACAGAAATTCTATTTTTTAACTCTATCCCCTCCCCTACTTTTTAATTTTTGTTGTTTCCATCCCTATCTTTTTATACTATCTATCTCTCAAAAAATTGTTACAGTTGTTTTTGATATGTTTGTCATTTAGTCTTCCTACTCAAGATATAAGCAGTTTTTACATGGCAGTTATAGCAATAGAGTATTTTATATTTGTATACTTACTATTACCAATGAGTTGTATATCTTCAGATGATTTCTTTTTTTTTTTTTTTTCTTGAGACAGAGTCTCACTTTGTTGCCCAGGCTAGAGTGAGTGCCGTGGCATCAGCCTAGCTCACAGCAACTTCAAACTCCTGGGCTCAAGCAATCCTACTGCCTCAGCCTCCCGAGTAGCTGGGACTACAGGCATGCGCCACCATGCCCAGCTAACTTTTTCTATATATATGAGTTGGCCAATTAATTTCTTTCTATTTATAGTAGAGACAGGGTCTCGCTCTTGCTCAGGCTGGTTTCGAACTCCTGATCTCGAACAATTCGCCCGCCTCGGACTCCCAGAGTGCTAGGATTACAGGCGTGAGTCACCGCGCCTGGCCCGAATTCCTTTTCTGTGTTGTTTTTAAGTTAATTAAGCTTCTTCAGAACAGCTGTTTTGAATTCTTTGTCTGAAAGGTCATATATCTCCATCAGTCCAGGATTGGTCACTGGTATCTTATTTAGGTCGATTGTTAAGGTCGTGTTTTCTTGGATGTTCTTGATACTTGTGGATGTTCTTCAATGTCTGGGCATTGAAGAGTTAGGTATTTATTTATTTATTTATTTATTTATTTATTTTTAATTTTAGGCCTATTCCTGACTTGAGAAGGTATTTATTTTAATCTTCACAGTCTGGGCTTGTTTGAACCCATCCTTTTTGTGAAAGCTTTTTGGATGTTCAAAGGGAATTGAGTATTATGATTTAAATGTTTGGTTACTGCAGCCGTATCAGCACTGAGGGTCCCCCAAGCACTGTAATACTGTGATTCTTGCAGACTCCTGGTGGTACTGCCTTGGTGGACTGATTTTTGGTTCTTCTGAAGGTGTTGCTTTCATGTATACTTGTTGAATTTGGTGTTTGTGCAGAGGTACGATCACTGGAAGTTTCTATTCAACCATCTTGCTCCGCCCCCTCCTCATTTTTTTTTTAAACCTACTCAAATCAGGCTTTTCCCTCCATTACTCCACCAACACTGGCCTTGTCAAAGTCACCAGTGAATTCCCTATTTCTAAGGCAAATAATCTGTTCTCAGCCCTCATCTTATTTGACCTATTAGCAGCATATGATACAATTGATCACCTCACGTCCTTAAAACACCTTCACTCAGCTGTCACTCCACTTTTAGGATGTCAATCAACTCTCATGGTTTTCATCTTACCTCGCTGGTCTTTCCTATTCACCTCTTATCCCAGTCCTCGTAACACTATGGCTTGGGACTCAATCCTCAGTCGTCTTCTCTGTCAATACTCACTTCTTTGGTGATCTCATCCAGTCTCATGATTTTAAATATCATCTCTACTGACAAACTCCTAAATTTACATCTCCAGCTTAACCTCTCTTTAGAACTCCACTTATATATCCAATCCAGATTCATATCCAAATGCTGACTCTACACCTCTGCTTGGATGTTCAAAGACATGTTAAACACTCAGAAACCTTTTACCCTGTCCACACCTAGCCTAATCCTGCTCCACTTGAAGTCTTCTCCATTCAGTCAATGGCTGTTTCATCCTTCTAGTTCCAGGCCAAAAACCATATACACGCCTTTGATTTTTCTCCTTCCCTCACATGCTACACCCAAATCATCAGGAAACCTTCTGGTTCTACATATACTAAACCCAAAAACTATTCTCACTTATCCCACTATTACTATCTTGGTCCCAGACACCACCATCTCTTACTAGATTATGGTAATAGCCCTCTGAATAGTCTCCATGTTTTCTACACTTGCTCCATATACTCTCTACTTGACCCACAGCCAAAGTGATTCTTTTAAAATATTAAGTCAGATAAAGTTACTTCCTCAAAAGCCTCCTAAGGTTCCCCATTCCCTTCAGAATAAAAACCAAAGTTCCTAATATGGCCTACAAGGTACTACATAATTTGGACCCCTGCTACCTCTTTGACTTCATGTTCTAATACTCCCCACTTTGATCACTCCACTGTAGCCACACTGGCCAGTTTGTTGTTCCCTAAACATACCAGGCATACTCCAATCTTAGGGCCGTGGCACTGACTGTTCACACTGTCTAGACTGTTATTCTCCCAGATATCCATACAGCTAACTTCCCCACCTCCTCTGAGCCACTCTAATATCTTCAGTGAGGCCCACCTTAACATCCATATTTAAAATAGCAATCTGCACCTGCATTCCCTCCTCTAGTACTCCCAATTTACCTTGCCTTGTGTTATTTCTTCTTCATGGCATTTATTATTACATACTATTCTAATACACTACTTAATGTCTTGTTTTTATTTTTTTTATTAGTGTTTATCCTTGAGAATGATAGATAAGAAGGCAGGGATTTTTGTCTGTTTTGTTCACAAATATAGCCCAAGCGCACAGAACAGTGCCTGACACATAGTAGGCACTCAATAAATATTTATTAAATGGAATATCTGATTAATAAAAGATTAGCTGGGATCAGGTCAAGAGCAACTTTTAATGCTAACTTTAAAATCTTTTGATCAAAATTGTATTAAAGCCATGAGCTATTACAAATAATCTGGGTAGAGCTGTAGAGAATGAACCCCTGGAAGTTCAGGGTCTGAAAATTAATCTGGTCAGATTACAGAACTTAAATAGGCTGCCTTTCTATGAAGTAGAAATTCTGGGGAAAATAAACATATTCGGAAGTAATACCTCACCATAGTTTCATCCACTGGCACTAGGGATTTGTGTAGTTTCATCCTAGCTTCATAACAGTGGTGAGATCTAACTCAGGTTTGGGCTTCAGCAGATGACAGTAAGCAGTCATCTCAGTCTGCAATGAAATGAGACTATTTTGTTCAGAGCCAAGAAGCCTTCCAGATAGGCCAACCCAGTTTCCTGGAAAGCTCTGCATTAAGGTTTTAGTCCAAAGCTTCACCAAATACAAGCCATACTGCCTTCCAGTTGTCATTGGTCACTCTGTATGTCTATCTTCTATAGGAACCCAGGGAATACAGGGTGAGAGGTAGAGTAGTGGTTAGTCAGGAGTGACCTAGCAGAGGATTCAAGTATTCCAAAGTATTCTGGGCAAACACTATTTTAGTATTAGGATACTGGATATTATACCTCCAACTGTCACCCAGTTCTTTCTATGAAGACCAGGAAAAAAATTTAATGCTCCTAAAACAAAGTAGCCTGGTTAGGGTTTGCCAATAGAGTCTAAACAAAGGTTGTGGCAAAAAAGAAACAGAAAGGAGGCAACATATAAAAGACACCATGGAAGTAAATAGCGAAACAAGGCTACTGAATAGATGTGAAAATGAATACAATGAAACAAATAAAATGACAAACAGGCTGTAATCTGAGATAAGCCTCTTTGGAGGATATAATTTTTATTAGCATATAGAAAATGTAGATGAAGAAATAGGAAGAAATAAAAAGTATGTCAATAATAATTCTACCTTTTTTTTTTTAAAGTACTGTATATGGGAAAGAAGTAAAGTCATAGATATTATTCTAGAAAAATATGACTGAGATAGTTTTATGCAAAGATACAACATTTGTGTGGGCTCTGCATTCAAATGAATATTTACATGTAAATAATAAACTTTTTATATGTTATAAACACATAATAAATGCATACTTCAAACATTTCTACTTACAATGATACCAAGAGAATGGACTTTTCATGCACTTGGAAAGAAAATAAGAAGAATGATAGTGCACAGCTAACCTTTAAGAAAAAAGAAGGAAAATGAGATATTATAACTTATAAAATACAATATCAAGTCAATTTTGAACCTAAATAACAATCATTTCAAAAAAAGTTAAAAGTTTATTATAGCTTCTATCTAGAAGTAAAATGTAAACATAACACTAATATGTATAACATTTTAATCAAATTTAAAAATAAAAATATTTTTTCAGAAAACAATGACTATAAAGCTTTACTTAACCATCTAAAAAAAAGTTCACTGAGACTCACTTACTAATAAACAAAACTACTTAATACCTCAGACACAACAATCATACCTTCATCCTCCCTTGAAATCTCTGACAATTTAAATTTGAAAGTGTGAAGGACAAGGTCAAAATCAACTGCCAAATCTATTTCAGTATTTTTAAAATGTACACTTCAATAAAACATACTAAATGTTTTTTATAAATTCATAATGTGCTATTTGGGGTTTAAAATGAAAAATTACTTAAATCTATTTTCAGAAGTTTCTGTTCTGTATTATTAGACAGCTGTCTATACCTCCATCTAGTTATTCAAGCAAAACACCTGAATTATTGTCTTGTATAAGCTATACATCTCCATCAGCAACTCCCATCTACAGCACCTCCTAAATACAATATCCTTCCTCTTCTCTTCATTCACCTCTGCCATTTGATTAAAAGGAAAATACTTTTAAAATAATTATGATAGGAAATGTTCTTAAAGCTCTCAGAAATATATAAGAATTCAAAGCATTATCAACAAGAATGAAATAACAAAAATCATAAGTTTCTAAAAAATTTTTAACACAATGGCTTATTTTAAAACATAGCAAACAGAATAAAATTAGGAAATTAAGAAAATGTTTTTTCTGGTTTATAATCCAAAAAGTAATCATCTCTCTGCCTAAGTTGCCCAAACTCTGAAATTCTATTCCATTATCTTTGAAATATACCTTTATTTAGCATGCTATTTCCTAGAAAAATAATCTGTCATAAGCTTGAAAATATTTCAAGTTAAGCCTATTGAAGATATCAAAGCATCACTAAGTATGTCAATCCTGTTCTAAATGTCCTATAGAATATTACCAACAGATGACTTGGTATTTTCAGAGTTTATTCACAGAACAAAACAACAGAAATTGTCAATAAAAAGGTAATAAAAAATAAGAGGAACATGAAACTATCCTTTTTGTATTCTGGTACTGAGATGCACTTTTGAAATGTTTCACTGTTCTGTTTAGCTTGTTTTTAGAATGTAACATATGTAAGTGGCAGTTCCAGAATTGGAACCTTAATTTCTAAACTGTTGTCATCTTATAAATCTACTAGGACTTACTGTTTTCATAAACAAAATGTTCTTGATACTATAAAAAGTATTTGTTAAATGTCATTTTATAGACCATGGTATAGAGGAAAAAATTTTAAATACCACCGAAATACAACCAGGAAGAATTTGTAAACCCTCTCAGAAAAACCCTAAACTATGGAAAATATACCCAACCCATCTCAAACTGACACAAGTCATCTTACTAAAACAGAGATCTGCCTCGTCTCCTTCCCAAAAATCTTCTTTTGGCTCCTCTTGCACACAAATCTAACTCCAAATCTTTCAACCAGACATTCAAGATCTTCTATAGTTTGATCCTTTTTGACCCTCCTTTCTCACCATCTCCTCTCCTACACACAACACACACATAAAAGTCACACAAATTTTACTGTTTAATAGCTGTTCCCAGAACATTGCCTGTCCTTTCCCACCTCTATACCTTCAACTTCCTCTTGTCTTGAATTTATCTTCTGCTATATAACCTCCTGTTCCAAATCTTGCCCAGCGTTCAAAACTTGGCTCAAATCCTACTTGCTCTAAACAGCTGTCTAAAATCTTCCCCCAAGATAATATCTCCCTTTCCCACACCAACTTAGGACTTCATTTGTACCTGACAGAACTTAATACCATCTGCTTTATAGCATAATTATTTAAGTATATGTTTATCACCACTGTTTTCTTCTTTGTATTACCCCATTAACTAATATAAAACAAATTAAATAACTGTTGAATTAAACTGAAAGATTCTCATTGCTTAGCCTGATGTCCAACATAGCACCTAAGAATGGGAAGCACTCAATAAATGTTTGCCAAATAAATGAATGTCCTCTTTCCCAATCCACTAAATCCTGTACAGAACAAGAAAATAATTTTTAAAAGATTGTTGTAGGAAGAATTAAAAGTAATGAAAAACTTACCAGAGTAAATTTGAATCCTTTGGGAGAGGGCTGAAGTGTTAATTTTAAGCATGAAGGAAGCAGACTCAAAAATGTAAAACAAAAGCTAAAAAATAATAATAAAAATAAAATTGTTTTTTATAGAGATATAAATATAACTAAAACAAATATTTTTTAAAATATAAGGATCACATTATGTATTTAATTTAATTTTAAATTAAAGTTTACTTTTATTTATTAAATTTAAATTAAGACAAAATAACATTTACATAAAATCATACATTAAAATACATATATACTTTCATAAATGATTACATGATATAATACAGAACAAAATATCATAATACTAAATATTGCTTCTGTTAGTTTAGTATTTAATATGATGTACAGAAAAGATACAATGATATATATATATATAGTTGAAGGTCAATCACCAAACACTCAAAATAAGAAAACATAATGAGGTATGAGATAATGCTGTATCTGTAACATAAACATTCCTAAACTTTACTCACAAAAGAGTCTAGCCCTCATTTCACAAAAGGTGATTATCTGACTTTCAAACCCATGGTAAATCAGAACAAGTTTAAAAGGCAGCCGGAAACTACTAGAGCTTCTCCTAAAAATGGCTGATAGGTAGGAAGGGAAAAAAACCTAGATTAATGCACACAGGCTCAAGAGTGGTCTGGTGCCATTTAGTACCATGGCAAATAGCAAGCCCTGAAAACAAGTATATAACCTAATACAAGAACTGATTTTTCCCAGTTGTGGTAACTTTATGACTTATCAGCTTAGCTAGGCTGGACTAAAGTCCCAAGAATTCCCTTCCTGTATGCTTCTTGTTAGGGTGGGCCACAAGGGAAATTCTCCCAAGAATTGAAGGCCAGACGGAGGCAGCACCTTCCCTCAGTTATTCAAACACTATCTTTAGATGCTGCCGTGAAGAGATTTTGGAGAGGTAAAGTCCCTATTCAGCTGATTTTAAGTTAATCAAAAGGTAAATTATCCTGAAGGGCCTAACCTTTTAAAAGAGGGCTTAGATCTTCCCTAAAGGCATATGGTTATGAATTACTCTTCCTTCCCCCTAGATATTCCTTCCAGAGGGTCTGCCTTGTGGAGTTCCAGTTTGCCTGTCAGCCCCCACATCTGCATAAGCCAATTCCTTATTATAAATTCAAACACAGACACAAACACACACACACTACACAGTGACCTACTCCTTCTAATTCTAATTGACCCTGATGGATACATCACTGAAAATCATGACTCTTCAAGATAATGTTAAATCATGTGTAGTGTACTCTCTGTTTAAGCAGAGAATTAGGTAACAATTCAGAAAGACTTTCACATAAAACAATTCAAAGAAAAGAGTTTTATTGTGTAGACAGATACATTTAAGTTATGTGGAAAATTTACTAATGAAAAAGACCTCATTCCCTACTGATGCCAGAAAAATCAAATATTAATTACAATAATGCTTTTAGAGAGTAGCTATACAATACTATATACAAACTTTGTGTCTCTTACCTGATTATTATCTGGATGTGATGTGGCAAAATATCCTTAATCTTCAGAAAGACACTGAAGCTACACCAAATATTGGCTACTTTATCCTTAAAAGAGATTTGTTGATTTTACATTCTGATATAATTGAAAGAAATATTACACCCCACAAAGTACAGCCCATAATCTCTAATAAACTTTTAAGATATATAAAACTTTTATTCACAATTATAACAAAGTAGATTAATAACATTATTAATCTACTATCTAATATTAATAAATTATTAATAAACATTAATAACAAGAAATAAACATATACACAAGCACACTCCCAAGCATTTTTCATTTGTTTTACATGAGAGCTGATCTAAATCATTGACCAATCATAGATATTCCCAAGAAATACTAAATATTTTTCAAAAAGCGGTACACTATCCCTAAATACTTAAGTTGCTTATCTTTGGAAGTTTTTCTTAGAAATCTTTTTTCCCCTAATTTATAGAATACATATTACATTTGACCCATTTTTATCACACACCTGAATTTATTTAAAGTAACCTAAAAGCCACTAGCAATGACAAGAAGTAATTGCTAATAAGTCAAGAATTTTAAAGACATTAGCGGTTATGCTAGGATTACTTTCAAAATTAAATTGTAACTATACCTCTCATGCTGGTAAAACTCATCCTCCAAACAACTGCTTGACTCTCAGCTGTCTAGGCATCACAACAATAAAGTAACTGTCACTGACAAATATACCATCCCACATTCCTCAGTTACATCAAAGAAAATGTTCTTCAGATTTTGAGGGCAACAAGTGAATGGAAGAGACTGGAAACATCAAGCATGTCTTATACTAATTTTTATAATTATCATGATAAATACCATTTCTGAAATGGAAGGTAAGGCAAATAACTAGGCTGCTTATATGGAGAATTAAATTTTTCTTTATATAGGTGTTAGTTAGAGGTTATATAAAGAAGAGATTGGGAGTACAATTTTCAAAGTTCAAATGACAGCTCTGTCAAATACTAGTTTCATGAATCTCTGACCTCAGTTTACTTATATGTAAAGTGGGGATAGCAACCTCAGAGTAACCTGATAGTGACCTCAGAGTTACTGTAACAGAGATAGCAGCTACCTTAGAGCTACTGTAAGGATCAAAGAAAATTACATGGAAATATCTCACATCTAATAAGTAAATAGTGGTAACAATTAATAATAATAGTGATCATATATTATTATCAGTATCACCACTACCATTATCCCCAGTGACCCACAGTCACATGTTCCCATTACTTTACACCAAACTCCTTTCTTAGTCTCCTTCAAAATGCTTGTTTCATCCTCCTATAAATCCACTGTAAGATATTCTATAGAAATGTATATATTCAAAATTGGAAAGATACATATGCTTCCCTAATTCTTTTTAAAAGAAATGTTATTCAAAAGCAAATTATCTATAAATATGTTGTCTCTGTGTAACTTTATTAAAAGGCCTTTTTGTTTTAGAAAAATGGTTTGTTTGATTTAATTACTAAATCTAAATGATCAAATTATTCATGTAATAAAAGTTTAACAAGAGTGATTAAACTAGCATTAATTGAAAGATTCTCATTAAAAATTACTATAGATGAAGGTTATGTATCTCATAAGGAATTATGAGATCTTTCTGAAGCAAACATGATTATTAGTTTAACAAATAATTTTCTAAGACTAAAAAGAGTATATAAACCAAAAAAATCACACAACTGTTAAAATTGTAACTGCAACTTCTATACTATCTTTCATTATGGACCCTATTTCATTAGAAAAATATATAATTGAATTATGGATTTGACAATGGCATAAATATTACCTATTGATTAAAATGCCAGCTGAGCTAGGGGTTATATGCTAAATTAAATAACTAGCAAGGTACCCGTGCCTATAGTCCTCACTATTCAGGAGGCTGAGGCAGGAGGATTACTTGAGCTCAGGAGTTCAAGGCTGTAGTGCAGGTACAGCCTTTGCAATATAGTGAGACACTGTCTCTAAAAACAATAAATAACTGGCAAGGTATGATTATAGGAGGAGAGTAGCTGAAGTTTCTATTCCTGTGTGTCTTTTTTAAAGAGACAGGGTCTTGTTCTGTTGCCCAGGCTGGAGTGCAATGGTATCATCATAACTCGCTGCAACCTCAAACTCTGGGCGCAAGCAATTCTCTCACCTCAGCCTCCCAATTAGTTGAGACTATAGGTACATACTACTGCACCTGGCTTATTTTTTTTATTTTTAGAGATAGGGTCTTATTATTTTGCCTATGCTGGTCTCAAACTCCTGGCCTCAAACAATTCTCTCGCCTCAGCCTCCCAAAGTACTAGGATTACAGCCATGAGCTACCATACCTGGGCCCTTGTGTGTCTTCTACATGAAATCCCTAAAGGTCACAGGAAAGATACAGTAACAGAAAGGAGAGGAAAGTTTTTAAACATGCCTCAAATAATCCACGATCAACTGGGAAGAGTCTTCTTAAAACCTGCAAGGTTTGTTCCCTTTCAGTAAAGAATGGCAGCCAGCAGAGAATGAAGGAAGCCACAACAGTACAAACTAGCTTAATTAGCAACACAAACCTAGAAAACAAAGGTAAGCAGTAAGATAGGGAAAGGTTAATAATTCTGAAAAACCAAGTTGAGTCTCACTGAATATAATGAATGCAAATGTATAGTAATGCTAAATCTATGTTACCAATATAGGTTTAAGATGGGAGTCTGCTCAAATCAGAGTTAAAAAAATTCACAACTGTTAAGATGTGCACTTCAACAAAAAGACTGCTATCACCATCCTAATTAACATTTCACTTAGATGCCATTCCTATGGGAATACGGGAAATGTAGTCAAGAAAAAAATACCAAATGGGAAGAATGTATTTATAATAAGTATAAAATGGAACAAGCTGTAAAGTGATGAAACCCTACAGCAGTACTCTAACAAGCCAATCCCCATTACCTCCAGTAAATATATATTGATCAAAATAATTCTCTAGTTAGGAAAATTTAAAATAAAAGAATACCAGGCTATGACTTAATCTCTTTCCTCCTACTCACACCATGGCCAACACATTTATAAGAAATCAACAAAAGGCAAAGTGGAAGATCACCTTCCTACAATTAAGCATGCCAAAAAAACTATTTTAAAGCAAATTTTTGAATTCTGGTGTTTAAAAGTCACTCACCCTTTTCCTTTGAGATCTTTTTTAAAACACTTGCCAAGTAAAAAGCAAAAAAATGGCAAGGAGTGGTATAGTTCCATCTGTTTATAATTTATAGCTAAGCAAAATGCCAGTGACCCTAACAGGTCCCAGTCACAAGATACTCCAAGAACACCCCACAAAGCAAAGCCAAGACTCACAGAATTATATATGTTCCTGTGTCAAGGAAATTATCTCAATAATTAAAAGAGGTAGATCTTGTATTTTATAGAGAATATTTCTTATGCAATTTTAAGATAATATAAACAATGAAAGCTACGTCCAAATGAAAATTGAAAGTATCAAAGTGATAAACAAACATGAAAGTATATATAATAGCCTCACATTTATTAAATCCACTACTAAACAGCAACCGATTTGTTTAGGTTTAAAAGAGTTCTAAATAGTTAAAACATAGCTTTGTTTCTGTTACATTACTTCACAATATTACTATAACATACCAAAATCTAGAGAATAAAACAATGCTACAGTAGTAATTTAAAAAAAAAACTTACTGAGATCACTAACTTCCTCTATAACATGCATCAATAATATAAATTAATATACGTCATTGGTTAGAAACTAATAACTGTTAATTAAAACATCATAATGAGATTTTCAGTTCAAAATGGTGAGCTAAGCACTCATGTTTACCTCCTCTCCTTACCAAGACCCTTAAAATGATAAGAAATGGAATTTTTTAAAAGTATAAATTCATAGCCATAAAGAGAATAGGAGTATGGGTTATCATAAAAATTTCAACATATTTCTGGAAGACAGAAGTGATAGTGATAACAAAATGAAAAAGAAGCCACAGCAAAGGAAATGCATAGAATAAACTCAGGGAAGCAAGGCGACAATCCACCCTCCAAGACCCAAGAGAACTTTAGCAACACCAAGTAGATTGGAGTGTTTGAGTAATATGTAAAAAAGAAAACAAAGAGATTAACTTAAAATCCCTAAATGGAGAAGTCAAATGTCACCCCATGCCTTTGCAAAGATTATTAGGTAGCCAAGCATTTACGCCCAGGCAACAAATGAAGGAATATTCCCAAGAAATAAAATAAACTATCCACGGCAGCTAGTATAGAAGTTAGCACTATAAATGCAGTCCCCTCCATATAAATGACAGATACACACACATACTAATTTTATTATAATTAAAATAGATTGGCATCAAAAGGAAAAGCAGTTAAATTAACTAAACAACCATGTTGCTGTGTATTAATATTATGTCTTTTTGTTCCCCTAGAGATGGGGGCAGGTAGTATATTTGATACATTAGAAGAAAAATTGGATAGATATGTACAAATTTTTATCAATTTATCTTCTAAGATTTGTTTGTTTAAATGTTCCTTACTTTAAGTATCAAAAATGTAAACATAAGGCCGGGCGTGGTGGCTCACGCCTGTAATCCTAGCACTCTGGGAGGCCGAGGCAGGCGGATCGCTCGAGGTCAGGAGTTCAAAACCAGCCTGAGCAAGAGCGAGACCCTATCTCTAGTATAAATAGAAAGAAATTAATTGGCCAACTAATATATATATAGAGAGAGGAAAAAAATTAGCCGGGCATGGTGGCGCATGCCTATAGTCCCAGTTACTTGGGAGGCTGAGGCAGGAGGATTGCTTGAGCCCAGGAGTTTGAGGTTGCTGTGAGCTAGGCTGACGCCATGGCACTCACTCTAGCCTGGACAACAAAGTGAGACTCTGTCTCCAAAAAAAAAAAAAATGTAAACATAAAATCCATATAGATTTTAATAATTCAGTTTTAGTGTCCTGAAGCTTCAAGCTACAATTATCTGTTAGAGAAATACTTTGTTTTAAAACAAAAAACTGTAAGACTGTTTTCCTTTTTTCAGCATCAGTTAACATTTACAAAAGACAGAAGACAGGTTATACATTTTAGAATTAGAGGAGCTTAACCATACTTGGCACTCTTTTCCCAACTCCCCAGAAATAGCTAATCAGTTACCAACATTCTGCTTCCAGGCTATACAAATTTGAAAATGCAATTCTACTTTTAATAAATCTGTACTTTACCCTTCAAGTAAAAGACTGATGAAGAGATTATTTTATACTACTCTGAAACAGTTTATATAAGCAAGCACTCTAGCAAATATTTAATAAGACATTACTGAATAACAACATCATATAAATTTAGTCTACATTTCATAATATGCAACTGACTTCATTTCTAAATAGTAAAGGATACTGAAAATGTCCATGGTCGATAAGAATAAGGCCTGGATACAGCAATATGCACAATGCACTAGCAATCTATAAAGAAAAATATTGTGAAATAAGTAATCTATTACTCAAATCAACAGGGTAAAACTGTGATTTTCATTTAATACAGTAGCAAATGGCCGGGCGTGGTGCTCACGCCTGTAATCCTAGCACTCTGGGAGGCAGAGGCAGGTGGATTGCTCGAGGTCAGGAGTTCGAAACCAGCTTGAGTGAGACCCCCGTCTCTACTAAAAATATAAAGAAATTAATTGACCAACTAAAAATATATATACAAAAAATTAGCCGGGCATGGTGCTGCATGCCTGTAGTCCCAGCTACTCGGGAGGCTAAAGCAGGAGGATCACTTGAGCCTAGGAACTTGAGGTTGCTGTGAGGTAGGCTGACACCACAGCACTCACTCTAGCCTGGGCAACAAAGTGAGACTCTGTCTCAAAAAAAAAAAAAAAAAAAGTAGCAAATGTTCCCAATTTCCTGAGATGCTATCCCTTCTTTTTATCAAAATATTCCATTTTTTGGCTGGGTGCGGTGGCTCACGCCTGTAATCCTAGCACTCTGGGAGGCCAAGAAGGGCAGATCACTCAAGGTCAGGAGTTCAAAACCAGCCTGAGCAAGAGCAAGACCCTATCTCTACTAAAAATAGAAAGAAATTAATTGGCCAACTAAAAATATATAGAAAAAATTAGCCAGGCATGGTGGCGCATGCCTGTAGTCCCAGCTACTCGGGAGGCTGAGGCAGAAGGATTGCTTGAGCCCAGGAGTTTGAGGTTGCTGTGAGCTAGGCTGACACCACGGCACTCTAGCCCAGGCAACAGAGTGAGACTCTGTCTCAAAAAAATAAAAATTTCCTTTTTTAAAAAACAACTCTTTAGACACTAAAGTTTCATGGAGGTGACATAGGATACTTCAGTAAAATGACTAAACGGCATTTATCAGAGGAAGTACTTTTGGATATACAAATCAGAGAAGTCAATCTAATGATTAACTTATTTAAAATAACCAAGAAGGATATTTGATAACCATGAATATGAAAATATATAACAACTTTTTTTTTCCTTTTTTTTGTTTTGTTTTTCGCTTTGTTGCCCAGGCTAGAGTGAGTGCCATGGCATCAATCTAGCTCACAGCAACTTCAAACTCCTGGGCTCAAGCAATCCTGCTGCCTCAGCCTTCCGAGTAGCTGGGACTATAGGCATACACCACCATGCCCAGCTAATTTTTTGTATACATATTAGTTGGCCAATTCATTTCTTTCTATTTATAGTAGAGACGGGGTCTTGCTCTTGCTCAGGCTGGTTTCGAACTTTTAACATTGCGCAATCCACCCGCTCGGCCTCCCAGAGTGCTAGGATTACAGGCGTGAGCCACCGTGCCAGACCTTATAACAACTTTTTAAAATGCCTTTCAATTTAGTCAATCTCACAAGCCAGCTCGAAATTCAGATTTACCAGTTAAGCAATAAATTCAGCATGGTGTGTAGTTCAGCAGTACATAACTTATAAAATTCAGTATGTCTTATTAGTACTATAGTAGGGCATTAAAATAATTACTGTGAGATAAGCTGGTGTTTTCTAAATGAAAATTAATTGACAGAAGATACAATGTTCCTTATTCTGTTTCCAAAAGCATGACTCTCTAAAGTCTATACTTAAGTCTATACTTAAGAGTTAGGCTAATAAAGAAAATAGTTGCGGGCTGGGCGCAGTGGCTCATGCCTATAATCCTAGCACTCTGGGAGGCCAAGGCTGGCGGATCACCCAAGGTAAGGAGTTCAAAACCAGCCTGAGCAAGAGTGAGACCCCGTCTCTACTAAAAATAGAAAGAAATTAATTGGCCAACTAAAAATATATAGAAAAAATTAGCCAGGCATGGTGGCGCATGCCTGTAGTCCCAGCTACTCAGGAGGCTGAGACAGAAGGATTGCTTGAGCAATCCTTCAAACTTGAGTTTGAAGTTGCTGTGAGTTAGGCTGAACCCACCTCACTCTAGCCCAGGCAACAGAGTGAGACTCTGCCTCAAAATAAAAAAAGAAAAAAGAAAGAAAATAGTTGCTTTAAAACTTACCTTTTTCTTAGTGGAGATTTCTTTTAAACAACAACAGTACAAAACCACTGCAGGTATGTAAATCAGCAAATCAGCAATTAAAACTGAAAAAACAAGTAAATAATTTTCACCATGAGTCCATCAGGATCTACAACCACCCATAAACTGCCTCCCTTCCTCTAACCTTGCTTGAGAATTCTATTAAGACAAGGTTCCTACCCCACTATGGGCACGTCAATTAGTCCTTTTCATTCATTCATACAATTAGTCCTTTTCATTCCTTTCACCTGTGCCTAATTTTTTTTTTTTTTTTTTTTTTTTTGAGACAGAGTCTCACTTTGTTGTCCAGGCTAGAGTGAGTGCCGTGGCGTCAGCCTAGCTCACAGCAACCTCAAACTCCTGGGCTTGAGTGATCCTTCTGCCTCAGCCTCCCGAGTAGCTGGGACTACAGGCATGCGCCACCATGCCCAGCTAATTTTTTATATATATATCAGTTGGCCAATTAATTCCTTTCTATTTATAGTAGAGACGGGGTCTCGCTCAGGCTGGTTTTGAACTCCTGACCTTGAGCAATCCGCCCGCCTCGGCCTCCCAAGAGCTAGGATTACAGGCGTGAGCCACAGCGCCCGGCCTGTGCCTAATTTTAATTACTATGTTACAAAGGAGTCTCTTAATTTTCTCTAACAAATTTATACATTTAATTGATTGGAATCCAACATTCTCTCTTTGCTCTGACTTGAGCTTAAAAATTAAGAATATTCACTATTACCTTAACTGTTAGTTGAAGATGGCATAATATATAATTTAGTCTGTGTTATCAGTGATAGAAATGATACCTTTCTAAAGAAGGGGTTTAATCATAATATGCTGCTTCTTGAGAGCTTGTACTTCTAGAATTGCATTACCTTCTGCTCTGCCACCTTTCTTGTATTTATATGGATGGCTATATAAATATATATATGTGGATGGCACAGCAGATATATATGTGTTTACATATATATGTAATCGTGACCAATCCTGGTTTTTTGCCCCTTTCTCTTTGGACCATGACAAGTCCCTAAGAAGTGATCTCCAGAGCTGGATAACTTTAACTTAAAGTAAAGAGACCTTTACATGAAGTAATTTGCATGTAATATAATATAGGAAGGTATTTTTTAGGTATATTACAGGCTTACTTTAAACCATTTGACTTATGCTCCAATGTAACTGTAATTTAATGTTGGTAGTACAGCAAATTATGATGAGAAGCTTTACTTGTATGTTTAAAAGTTTCATAAGTTCACATGCTTAAATATGGATATCAGAATTTAAACAATTCTTGGCCAGGCGTGGTGGCTCACGCCTGTAATCCTAGCACTCTGGGAGGCCAAGGCAGGTGGATCGCTAAAGGTCAGGAGTTCGAAACCAGCCTGAGCAAGATCAAGACCCCATCTCTACTAAAAATTGAAAAAAATTTGCTGGACAACTAAAAATATATAGAAAAAATTAGCCAGGCATGGGGCACATGCCTGTAGTCCCAGCCACTCGGGAGGCTGAGGCAGAAGGATTGCTTGAGCCCAGGAGTTGAAGGGTGCTGTGAGCTAAGCTGATGCACGGCACTCTAGCCCGGGCAACAGAGTAAGACTCTCTCAAAAAAAAAAAAAAAATTTAAGCAATTCTTCAAATGAATGAATGTCTCCTTAATATACTGATTACAAGGCAAAAGAAGAAATTAAGAATATTCAAAATGAGGGAAGACTATTTTTTCTTCAAAATCTGTATACTCCAAATTTTCTGCTATGAAGAATAACTCAAATGTTGCAATGCAAAGGAGAATCTTTTTAAAATGTTAATCTTTAAAAAAATGTAAAGTTTTACTAATTAATGCATATAAAGAGTTTGAGAGGTGCAGGTGAGGTTAGAAAAATGAAAAAAAACAAAAAATAGTAATTTATAACTCTAAATGTGCAGTTCAGGACAAAAAAACCACAAAACCAAATATATTAGGTTCTCTAAATGTACAACATAGCCAGCCACATAGACAATTTTTTTTTGTACCTCACTAAATATAGTGTCTAGAAAAAGGTAAGTGATAGTAAACTGTCAGTGTAAGATGCTACAATCTATCTTATGTTCAACTCCTGATGCCACTTTTTTTTTTTTTTTGAGACAGAGTCTTGCTTTGTTGCCCAGGCTGGAGTGAGTGCTGCGGCGTCAGCCTAGCTCACAGCAACCTCAAACTCCTGGGGTCAAGTAATCCTTCTGCCTCAGCCTCCCGAGTGGCTGGGACTATAGGCATGGACCACCATGCCTGGCTAAGTTTTTCTATATATATTAGTTGGCCAATTAATTTCTTTCTATTTTAGTAAAGACAGGGTCTTGCTCTTGTTCAGGCTGGTTCTGAACTCCTGACTTCGAGCCATCTGCCCACCTCGGCCTCCCAGAGTGCTAGGATTACAGCCATGAGCCACCACGCCTGCCCTGATGCCACATTTAAGATGACACTGACAAACAGGAACGTACCCAAAGGAGTGCTGGAACAGAGGCCTCAAAACCTTAATCACATTCAACAAACTGGTCATCCAATCTATGGAATAACTAAAGTATCTAGGAATTTTTAACCTAGAGAAGAAGTGACCTCAAATGCTTGTAATATATTAGGTATATTAGGGATCAGATTTGTTCTCTGTAACACAAGGAAACAAAACCTGGAATGACTGGTGAAAGTTCAACATAAAAAGGTAATTTTTGATGATGGGGGATCTCTGAAAAAAAAAATAGTCTGTCATCTCTAAATGTTGTGAGTTTCCTGCAAATATAGGTATTAGTTCAGAAGCTGAATAATCACATGCTGACTGTGCAGTACAGGAATGATTAAAGCTTTGGAGGGGTAAGGGGAGTGATGTGGGAGAAGGAAAGCCAGGCAACATAAACCATCTCTTGGGCCTGAGATTCCACAACTGGATGAACGGTAGAGAGAACAAACTCTGGCTAAATTTAGACTAATTAAGGAAAAGGTCTGAGCTGCAACAACTTGGATGGAACTAGAGATCATTATCCTAAGTGAAGTAGCTCAAGAATAGAAAAACGAACACCACATGTACTCTCTAATAATTTGGTACTAATCAGTGGGCCCCCATGGGCACAGAGAGAAGTAAAGGTCATTGGAAATCAAGAAGCAGGGAGGGGAAGGGAAGAGGGGCAAAAACCTACCTATCAGGTACAACGAACACTATTCGGGTGATGGGCACAAGAATAGCCCTCACTTAAGCATTATAAAAGATAGCCATGTAACAAAAATATTTGTACCCCCTTAATATTTTGAAATTTAAAAAAAAGGAGAAGGCCTGAGCTAGCATTAAAGTCTGAGTCATATAAAGCTTTTAAAGAAATCTAAGCTTATTACATTCAAGCTCCCAGAACAGCACATATAGATGCTCAATAAACATTTGTTGAGTGGATTGTTTAATTTAGCAACAATGCACAACAATACAATGTATGAGACACAATTGTAAAGTCTACTTTAAAAAAAAAAAGTGAAAGGGATTTGGAATGAGAATATTAAAGCAGCAGCCTCAACAACCAAAACTTCAATTTATAGCTGTCTGACCTCGGCTAAGCTATTGGCCTCATTTAACTATGCCTTAGTTTCCTTATCTTAAATTAAGCATTATAAGGATAAATATATATAAGGATTTACCTCATTTGGGTGTTCAAAGAATTAAGTGAGATAAAAATTAAAAACACCCAGAATTATTCCTCTCTACTCTTTTTTTTCTGCTTACATAAACATTTGGTCTTATATATGTGTATGTGTAGGTATAATTTTTTTTTTTTTTTGAGACAGAGTCTCACTCTATTGGCCAGGCTAGAGTGAGTGCCCTGGCGTCAGCCTAGCTCACAGCAACCTCAAACTCCTGGGCTCAAGCAATCCTCCTGCCTCAGCCTCCCAAGTAGCTGGGACTACAGGCATGCGCCACCATGCCCGGCTAATTTTTTCTATATATTTTTAGTTGGCCAATTAATTTCTTTCTATTTTTAGTAGGGACAGGGTCTTGCTCTTGCTCAGGCTGGTATTGAACTCCTGACCTTGAGCGATCCACCACCCCCCCTCGGCCTCCCAGAGTGCTAGGCTTACAGGCGTGAGCCACCGCACTGGCTTAAAATTTTAAAGTCAGTAAAAACAATAAATAGTAACTTTTATCAGTTTATCCAAAATTTTTTAAAATCAAATTTTACCCTCAATACCTATTGCCCTTTTACCTGTTGCACGCATGAAGAGTTTGTGTGCCTGACTCTCATATCCACGTGATGTATGAAGAGCAATCCAGTCTTGATTTATAAACTTTGCCCTGCAAATCAAAGCATATATACATGTACTTTATTCCTCATTACTTTTAGCTATAAGGACATTTGAGGACATATGCATTTATTTTGAGAATTGTCCATTGCTCTTATATATAAAGTGATAGAGTCAATGCTTAAGCTTTATTCTTTTTATTTAATCATGTGGAACTGACTTAAGCTATGAAACAGCATCTTTCTTGCTCATCTTCCAACAAACCATGTAATGTGTAACTACAAACCCTACCTTCACAATTCTACCAGTGTAAAAAACAATCTGGTGTCTCACATTTCATTTATTAAACACATACTTTATAAAGAACAATATGCTAGTATTGAGCAGAGGATCATGTTTTATGATTTACAATCTTTTCAGTTATCATAACAATTGGCTATAATGAATAGCTATTAATCATAAATCATTGCATAAAACTAAACATAATTGTTAAAGATAAAGTAAATTTTCAATCATATTATATTACCCCAAACACTATAAAGTATAACTGATTATCATGATGTTTGGAAGCTTATTTCAATCCATGAAGCTTATTTTTATAAACTATGAAATATACTCATATGCTGCATAATAATGCTTCAGTCAACATTGGACCACATGACTATAATCCCATAAGAATATAACACTGTATTTTGACTGTACCTTTTCTATGTTTATCTATGTTTAAATACACAAATATTTATCATTGTTACAATTTCCTATAGTATTCAGTACAGTAACATGGTGTATAGGTTTGTAGCCTAGGAGCAACAGGTTACACCATATAGCCTAGGTGTGTAATAGGCCATATACATCTAGGTTTTTGAGGCTTTTTTTTTTTTTTGAGACAGAGTCTCACTGTGCTGCCAGGGCTAGAGTGCCGTGGCGTCGGCCTACCTCACAGCAACCTCAAACTGCTGGGCTCAAGCAATCCTTCTGTCTCAGCCTCCCAAGTAGCTGGGACTACAGGCATGTGCCACCATGCCTGGCTAACATTTTCCATGTATGTTTTTAGTTGTCCAGTTAATTTCTTTCTATTTTTAGTAGAGATGGGCTCTCACTCTTGCTCAGACTGGTTTTGAACTCCTGACCTTGAGCGATCTGCCTGCTGTGGCCTCCCAGAGTGCTAGGATTACAGGCTCGAGCCACTGTGCCCGGTCACATCTAAGTTTTTGTAAGTACACTCTATGATGTTCACATGACCACAAAATCACCTAACAACACATTTCTCAGAATGTATCACCATCATTAAGTGATACATGGTGTGGTGAAAGTAGAAATAATTAAACAAGGAAGATGAGTTCAGGAGATACTATGAAAAAGTTCCTCAAATTTTTGCTGACACACTTCTTCAAGTATGAGATGGAATCCCATTACAGAGTAGAACTGGGTCTCTACTAAAATACAAGTTTCTCTTCTTCTATAAACTATTCAATTTCTTTAAAAGGAAGAGAAATTCTATCCCTGAATGTTAATCATAAGTGAAACACTATTAATACAATAATTCTAGTTTCTAACTTGACAGATTAGTTAGAATACCATTTGGACCTATATTTTTCATTTACTTTGGGCCATGCCAGAAAAAGGCTTTCCTACATACAACTAACCCATATAAGATCTCAGTAGTCCATCCATGACTGGTAACATCTCTACTTCAAAACAAAGGTAGGTTTTTGTATTTCTTTCTAGATTGTCCTCCAAAGAAATTATACAAATGTTCAAACTCTCACAACCCATTTATAATACATAATTACAAGAGCAGCTATGAGCAATCACTTTTCTATTCAAGAAAGCCCAATCACACTGGTTCTTTATCTGCAAAGAGAATAATATTCAGAGTTACAATAAGAAGAAAAACTTACACATATGCACATAAGAAACTGTGATAAGCTGTTAGAGGTGGGTAATCCAATCCCCAATACTGTAAATTGTTATCACTGCTGTTAAAATACCTGAAAAAAAAAAAGAAAGCACCATTCCATTAATTGATATTCAAGCAGACTTTTTATCATTTTGAGACAGAGTCTAACTCTCTCACCCAGGCGTCCTCATAGCTCACTAAAACTTAAACTCCTGAGCTCAAGAGATCCTCCTGCCTGAGCCACCTGAATAACTGGGACTTCAGGCATGTGCTACAATGCTTGGCTAATTTTTTTTTATTTTGGTAGAGATGATAAGGGAAACCCCCATCTATTACTTGGCACATCAGGCACCAGAGACCCCTACCCCTCAGGAAGACCCGCATCAGCATAATACTAACCTGTTACCTGGTCCATCAACTAGTCTAATGCCTGGTATCAGCATAACACTAAAGCTATTGCCTGGTTCTTCAACATAATACTAACATTACCTGGCGGGCATTAGCAACCTGACACCCCACCCCTCAGACTACAGCTTAATAAAAATGGGAAAAATCTGGTAGACAGTGCTCAGAATTTGCTGGAGAGGCCCCTCTGAGCCTGCCAACCAGAATAAACTTTTGATTCTCTGACTCTCCGTGTGCCACTCAGTTTGTCCTCAGTACCACCTGCTGTAACACTTGCTGTTACATTTTGGTTCCCTGACACAGAAAACCAACCGCGGTGTTGGCCCCTTGAAGCCACCGGTTGTGGGTTGGGGAACAAGCACAGCGACTGTCAGGAACTCGACTGTTGGGAACTCGGCAACAGAACAGAACCGGCGCCAATCGCCATTCTGCAGAATATCTTTGCTCCTCGGGAGCTCCCACCGGTCCCGAACTCGCCCGGACACGCCGGAGGGAAGGACAAGTCAAATCAGGTCTGGAGGCATCAGACCAGGTAAGGTTCCTGGACCCGCCTGAGTCAGGTCCCTCAGATGGCAAAAGAGGAGCTAGATCACCTCCTAAGAGCAGGGAATTCCCAGGGTGGGAATGTGTGACTCCTGCCTGTCTGAATGAGAGAGTGAAGAGTGAGTGAAGAGGGACTGTGGTTCCACAGCTACGGCTACGGAACTTGAGTGGGTCTTCACCTGCGGTTCTGCCACAATGTCCTACGCCATAGGGTGATTCAGGCCAGGCTCCGTGGCTCACGCCTGTAATCCTAGCACTCTGGGAGGCTGAGGCGAGCGGATTGCTCGAGGTCAGGAGTTTGAAACCAGCCTGAGCAAGAGCGAGACCCTGTCTGTACTAGAAATAGAAAGAAATTAATTGGCCAATATATATATTTTTTCTATATATATAGAAAAAATTAGCCGGGCATGGTGGCAAATGCCTGTAGTCCCAGCTACTGGGGAGGCTGACGCAGGAGGATTGCTTGAGCCCAGGAGTTTGAGGTTGTTGTGAGCTAAGCTGACGCCACAACACTCACTCTAGCCTGGGCAACAAAGCGAGACTCTGTCTCAAAAAAATAAAAATAAATAATAAAATAAAATTTATAAAAGGGTGATTCACTCCCCTAAAGGGAACGACAACGCCCAGGGTTTATACGGGTACACCTTCGTCAAGATGTGCCTAAGTTCCCGAGGGGGACGCAATCAGGCACATGCCTGAGAAAAACCTCCCCCACTTTGTCTGTTAAGCTGCGAAACCGTCCAAGGGTCTAGGATAGGTAGTGTAGACTCTAAGCCTAAGGTCTTTAAATGCATGTTAAAGAACTTTAAGAAGGCTTTCACAGTTACGGTGTCACATTGAGACCCAGTAGACTTAGGACCTTCTGTGAATACAAATGGCCCACATTCAGGGTTGACTGGCCCGCAACAGGAACCTGAGACCTCTTCACAGTGTGAGCAGTTTGGGGAATCGTGGCAGGGACTCCTGGCCATCCCAACCAATTCCCTTACATAGATTCATGGCTAGAGATTCCTCACATCGTGCCCCCTTGGGTCTGGTTCTGTGCTAATAAGGGACAGAGCAGGATTTTTGTGGTCCAAAGGACCAGAGACTCCAAACTGTCCAAGCCCATCTATCAGGAAGCTCCTGAAGAGGATCCACTATCACTGCCCTACAACCCTACCATGACACCTCCTGAAGTACCCCCAAATCCACCAGACACCCCGCCACCAGTTCCAGACCAATTGGGTGCCGACACTCCCATCACCTACCAGCTAAGGTCAGCTCAGGCCCCAACTTCAGCCCTCCAGATGCCCGTGTGAGGTGCGAGGTCCGATGCAGATTACAGATGGTGGGTCTGTTCAGCCAGGTCAGCCAGTCCTGTACTACCAGCCCTTCTCCACCACTGACCTTCTGAAATGGACGCACCACACTCCTCCATACTCCAAAAAACCTCAGGCCCTCGTTGACCTTCTGGAATCCATCTTTCAGACCCACCATCCCATTTAGGAAGACTGCCGCCAGATCCTTCTGACTCTTTGTAACACGGAAGAACAACGGCAGATTGTAGCTGGGACCCAGAGGCGGCTCCAGGACCAGGCTCCAGCAAGAACCTTGGACGTGGAGCAATGGGCACAGAGAGCAGCGTCCGAGACCAACCCAGATTGGGATTTCAACTCCCACAGCGTACTAGAGGCACTTGGAAGGTATCGGGATGCTCTCCTCCACGGGGTCCCAGCTGAACTGAACACAGCTACCACAAAGATTTAAAAATTCACCAACTCGGCCGGGCGCAGTGGCTCACACCTATAATCCTAGCACTCTGGGAGGCCGAGGCAGGTGGATCGCTCAAGGTCAGGAGTTAGAAACCAGCCTGAACAAGAGCAAGACCCCGTCTCTACTAAAAATAGAGAGAAATTAATTGGCCAACTAAAAATATATAGAAAAAATTAGCCAGGCATAGTGGCGCATGCCTGTAGTCCCAGCTACTTGGGAGGCTGAGGCAGGAGGATCACTTGAGACCAGGAGTTTGAGGTTGCTGTGAGCTAGGCTGATGCCACGGTACTCTAGCCCAGGCAACTGAGTGAGACTCTGTCTCCAAAAAATGAAAATAAAAAATAAATAAAAAAAAATTCACCAACTCCATTCGGGGAAGCTCTAGCTACTGACCTCATCTCCTTTCCGTGAGAAGAAACCCGCTGCACTTCTACAGTATGTCAATGGTCTCCTCCTAGCAAGCCCAACCAGAGAAGACTGCTACCGGGGAACCATGTGCCTGCTCCAATTGCTCACTGACAAAGGACACAAAGTCTCCTGGGAAAAGATCTGCAGGCACTCAGACTTGTGGGGAGAGGGGGAAAAGGGCATTTATTGAAACCTTAAAATTTGTATCCCCATAATATGCCGAAATAATAAAAAAAAAAAAAAAGATCTGCAGGCAACAGGTGAAGTACCTAGGTTTCCACATCACTCAGGGGTGCTGGACACTGGGACATGAGTGTAAGTACACCATCTGTACGGTTCCCAGGCCAACTAGTCAGAGACAACTCAGAGCATTCCTCAGAGCAGCTGGATTCTGCCGCATCTAGATCCCAAATTTCTCCCTAAAAGCCAAGCCTCTGTACGAGCCCCTGTGTGGGCCTCAAAATAAAGAATTGCAATGGGCTGAGAGTCAGAAAAGGGCTTTCCAGAAAATAAGACTTATTAAAAAGAGTCCCCGCACTAGGGCTATTAGACCTCACCAAAAACTTCAACCTCTTTATACACGAGAAAAAACAAGTGGCTCTGGAGGTTTTGACTCAAACCGTGGGCCTGTGGCAGGGACCAGTGGCTTACTTGTCAAAACAATTGGATCCGGTAGCGGCAGGGTAGCCACCTTGCCTCTGCGCTAAGGCGGCCACCATCCTGCTAGTCAAGGAAGCAGGCAAACTCACTCTGGGACAAAACCTCCGTGTGCGAGTCCCTCATACAGTAATATCTCTAATGAACACCTCAGGGCACCAGTGGCTCTCAAGCAACCAGTTAGCACAATACCAAGGACTACTATGTGAAAATCCACAGGTAACCCTGGAGATGTGCGGACTTTGAGTCCTGCCACCCTCCTACCCACTGAGCCAGGGCCCCCGAACCATGACTGCACTGAGGCGGTACAGGAAGTCTATGCCAGAGGCCAGATCTGAAAGACAGTGCTCTACCAGCACCAGACTTAGAACTCCACATGGATGGCGGTAGTTTTATCAAGAGTGGGAAACGACTGGCAGGCTTTGCAGTCACCACAGTTGATGAGGTAATCACGTCAGCTCCTTTGCCCTAAGGGTGGTCGGCACAAAGGGCGGAGCTACGGCCCCCATCCAAGCCCTCAGGCATGCCCGGATTAAGAAGACAAACGTATACACAGACTCTAAGTATGCATTTGCCACAATACATATCCACGGTGCATTATACAGGCAGAGGGGACTGCTGATTGTAGGCGGAAAGGAGATCAAAAATAGCGATGAAATCTTCCAACTGCTAGAGGCTGTTTGGGAGCCGAAAGAAACTGTGGTCATCCACTGTTGAGGGCACCAAAAGGGCACAGATCCAATTGCCACCAGCAATAGTCTAGCAGACCAAGCTGCCAAAAGTGCAGTCAGCCAAGAATGTTCAGAGGACAACACTCTAACCCAGTGCCAAATCTTGTTGGCACCCAAGTGACCCGAAGAACCAAAATATAGCCCAGAAGAGAACCAGTGGGCAGAGCAGGAGAAGGCCAAGAAGGACGCAGACAGGTGATGCCATCTACAGAACCATAACATCTTTATCCCCATAAATTAGCATACCCTATTGCCTCCAGACATCACAACCTGACTCACTTAGGGAAAACAGCCCTTAGGCAGCTACGGGCCAGGTACTACTACATCGCCAAACTTCCATCCAACGCTGCAGCAGCCAGGCCAAGACAGGCCCCAGGAATTCAGTACACCGCAACCTCTCCATTCAAGATACAGAAACTGATTTCACCGAAGTAAAACCATGTCGGGGCTATAAATACCTGCTGGTAGTGATATGCACCTTCTCAGGATGGCTCGAGGTAGTCCCTACCCAGACCTAAAAGGGTAGGGAAGTGGCAAAGCTTCTATTGAGAGAAATCATCCCCAGGCACGGTCTGCCACTCTCCTTTGGCAGTGACAACAGACCAAGCTTCACTGAGGAGGTCACGCAATGAACTGACACACTAGTGATAAGGAAAACCCCCATCTATTACTTGGCACATCAGCCACCTGAGACCCCCACCCCCCATGGAAGACCTGCATCAGCATAATACTAACCTATTACCTGGCCCATCAACTAATCTATTGCCTTGGCATATCAGCAAAACACAGAAGCTATTACCTGGAGCAACAACTAACATATTACTTGGGGCATCAGCATAACACTAAACCTATTACCTGACACAAATTAACCTATTACCTGGCGGGCATTAGCCACCTTATACCCCACCCCTGGAACCACCTCAACTTAATAAAAGTGAGAAAAATCAGATAGACGGAGCTCAGAGTTTGCTGGCGAGACCTCTCTGAACCCGCCTACCAGAATAAACTTTTGATTCTCCAACTCTCCCTGTGCCTCCCGTTTGTCCTCAGGACCACCCACTATAACATTTGCTGTTACATTTTGGTTCCCTGACTGGGAAAACCGACTGCGCTAACCGACCACGCTAACCGACCACGCTAACCGACCACGCTAACCGACCACGCTAACCGACCGGGCTGGCCCCTTGAAGCCACCAGTTTGGGATGGGCACAGCAACTGGTGACCTCAGTGACCAAAGCGAACGGGCACCAACCGCCATTTTGCGGACACCGCCATTTTGCAGAATATCTTCCCCTCCACAGCGGGGAAATAAATACTGGACTGGCACCATCACCGGCCCCTACATACTAAAAACAATTATAAAATTTGTAGAGACAACTGTAACCCCGAGAGCAACAGCTCACATAATGGCCTTATGAGGCTATCACTCACTGGGAAGACACACATCAGCATACTACTAATCTATTACCTGGCCCATCAACTAATTTATTAGTTGATGGGCCAGGTAATAGAAGGGCCCCTCACAGAAGACACACATCAGCATACTACTAATCTATTACCTGGCCCATCAACTAATTTATTAGTTGATGGGCCAGGTAATAGAAGGGCCCCTCACAGAAGACACACATCAGCATACTACTAATCTATTACCTGGCCCATCAACTAATCTATTACCTGGCGCATCAACATAATAATAACCTATTATCTGACACAACAGCTAACCTATTACCTTAGCCACGTGAGACTCCAGCCCTCGGACCACCCCAACTTAATAAAAATGGGAAAAATTGGGTACAAGGGGATCAGAATTTGGTGGCGAGACCCTCTTGAGCCCGCCCGTGAATAAACTTTGATTCTCTGACTCTCTGTGTGCCACTCAGTTTGTCCTCGGGACCACCAGCTGTAACACTATGAAATTTCAAAGATGGGCTGACAATATGCTAGGCATATAAATGTTATCAGTATGCGTGAGATGAGGATGCTCAAGATGAAGAAAATAGCATGTTTCCTTCTAAATATTTTCAAACAATATATATTAACTGATTGTGATAAACAATAAAATCAAGTTAAAATTATCCATACCATTGTTTGATTGGTAAATTAAAAGTAATTTCTTGCCAATGTCTCTGAGCTTCATAATCACCAAACATAGGGGGTTTTCCAGCACCTAAGATAAAAGATAAAAAGAACAATACAACAATGTACTTTAGCATATCAGTGATTTTTATTTCATTAAGAAAGGGAGAAATTTGGGATCCAGATGCGGCAGAATCCAGCTGCTCTGAGGAATGCTCTGAGTTGTCTCTGACTAGTTGGCCTGGGAACCGTACAGATGGTGTACTTACACTCATGTCCCAGTGCCCAGCACCCCTGAGTGATGTGGAAACTATACTGTCCAATAAGTATCATAAAATAATAATGAATACCTGCATTTTACAAAGGTCTTATACAAACTTAATATACAAATAACTTAAGGTAAAGTATAGAATCAGACTATATATTACAAAGACATTAATCAGTTCAGACTTTGTGGTCAAATGAATTATGTGAAATCTGTCAGTTTATTGTTTGATTTTAATTTAAAATTTTCAAATAAGGGATAACAGACCTTTAATAACTTAACATGTGATAGTGTCTACTAAGTGCCAAATACAAGAAGCCTATGAACCTATGAAATAGGTATTATTATTACCCTCCAGGCAGTGGTCAGATAATAAGTATCAGAGTCTGGATTTGAACTCAGGCAGACTGGCTCCATAATCCACACTCTCAGCTCCTATTCTGAAATGCTGTACAACTTGGTTAAAGTAGGTTATTACCCTTGAATCATTTAAAATGACATAAAGGTATTTCCATTTAGAAAAGAGAAAACACCCACTCACTAATTAATAGTTGACAACAAAATTGTGAGAAAGCTCAAAGAGCTACAGTATAGCCACAGATTATTAAGCTGGCATGTAAGGTGAAAATCACATATAGTTAAATATACTCAATCTATTGGGAAGGTGTGCCACATTGAAGAATGACATATTGTTGCTCACTGAAATGTAACCTAGCTCTTCTCCAGTTTGGGAACACTACATTAAGTAGATTGCTTGCAATTAATAGTTGAATTATACCAATATTCTTTAAATGCTAGAATCTTTATCCAAGAAGATACTACCACTATGAGATAATCATGGGAAAAGTAGATTAATGTCTCTATAGCATATAAACATTGAGTGACTGGCACAAAATTAACCACAGTATACATACACATGTGTTTGTATACACACACACCTGTTTCTCAGAAAGAACAATGTAATTCTCATCTTTGTATTCTCAGGATGCTTTTAATTTATAAAGGAAGGTTTCATGGAAAATTTAAGATTTGAGATGATTCTTATTTATTTTTTTTTAGAGACGGGGTCTCGCTCTTGCTCAGGCTGGTTTCAAACTCCTGACCTCGAGCAATCTGCCTGCCTCGGCCTCCCAGAGTGCTAGGATTACAGGCGTAATCTTTGTATTCTCAGGATGTAGTAGCACCTAATAGATTCTCAGTGAATGGTGATATAGCAAGGAAGCTGATATAATCAGTGTGACATAGCAAGGATTTTCAGTTCAAAAGACTTGGGTTCTGGCTGGACGCAGTGGCTCACACCTGTAATCCTAGCACTCTGGGAGGCCAAAGCAGGAGGATCGCTCAAGGTCATGAGTTTGAAACCAGCCTGAGCAAGAGCGAGACCCCGTCTCTACTAAAAATAGAAAGAAATTAATTAGCCAACTAATATATATAGAAAAAGTTAGCCGGGCATGGTGGCGCATGCCTGTAGTCCCAGTTACTTGGGAGGCTGAGACAGAAGGATCGCTTGAGTCCAGGAGTTTGAGGTTGCTGTGAGCTAGGCTGACGCCAGGGCACTCTAGCCCGGGCAACAGGGTGAGACTCTGTCTCAAAAACAAAAAAAGTTGAGTTTGTGAGTTCCTAATTGTCCACTTACTGGATGTGCAACATTAATTTATGGTGATAGACCAATTAATTATGCCAGGGCTGCTTTAAAATGATGCCCACATACTGGTTCTTGCCTAAAAACATCTTCAAGTTACTGTCTGGCACTTTGAAACTCTAAGCCTCTGTTCGTGCGGCTTACTACTCCCTGTTCTATACATTTCTTCTTTCAACTCATACCCAGCCTTCAAGAATCATCTCAAGGCTGGGTGCGGTGGCTCACGCCTATAATCCTAGCACTCTGGGAGGCCAAGGCAGGCGGACTGCTCAAGGTCAGGAGTTCGAAACCAGCCTGAGCAAGAGCGAGACCCCGTCTCTAAAAAAAAATAAATAAGAATCATCTCAAATCTTAAATTTTCCATGAAACCTTCCTTTATAAATTAAAAGCATATTGATATTAATTACCTACTTCTCATAATGCTTATGCTTTTAGTATCATATGCTTAGTCATATGACTATACTATTTCCTAATTACTACCCAAATAAGAATTTTAGTTCTTATAGACAGAAAAATTGATTTTCTAGAGCTCAAAGGAAATATATTGCTAGGCATATAATACTTTAAAAATTTGTTTAATTAGGCCGGGCGCGGTGGCTCACGCCTGTAATCCTAGCTCTTGGGAGGCCGAGGCGGGCGGATTGCTCAAGGTCAGGAGTTCAAAACCAGCCTGAGCAAGAGCGAGACCCCGTCTCTACTATAAATAGAAAGAAATTAATTGGCCAACTGATATATATATAAAAAATTAGCCGGGCATGGTGGCTCATGCCTGTAGTCCCAGCTACTCGGGAGGCTGAGGCAGAAGGATCGCTCGAGCCCAGGAGTTTGAGGTTGCTGTGAGCTAGGCTGACGCCACGGCACTCACTCTAGCCTGGACAACAAAGCGAGACTCTGTCTCAAAAAAAAAAAAAAAAAAAAAAATTGTTTAATTAAACTGAATAGGAGAGAATGGCCCACAATAAAAATTTTTTTAAAGAAAATAATTTCTCAATGAATTGCATTTTTGCATGTGTATTTCATAGAGGTGTGTGTGTGTGTGTGTGTACGTGCATATGTGTATTTCTATTTTAAAGAATACAACCATTGAATATAGCTTCTTTTGGGGGGAAAAGAGTTGATTTTGATTTTTTGTTTGTTTTGTTTTTATTTGTTTTTGATCCACTGGGATCATAAAAGTCAGAGAGGATCTCAAGTAATTTCCTACACCTGAAAAAAATCCCACTATCTAGGCCTTCTAAAATTGCTCTAGACTTGTGGTCAATGTGGAAGAATTTATTACCATTCTCTAACAAATAGAAGAATGGATAATGACTCTCTTTAGGGTTGAGAAACAAGTTTCTATCCAGAGTCTGACCTACTTCAATAAATTCAGCTGACACTGGCTATCAAATTAGTACTTAAGTTTTTAAAACTGCTAAAGTGCCCTTAAAGCAACCCAGAAGGACAACCCAACTGTACCTGTGGGAGCTTCATTTGGGAAGGGCAAAAAGGATTCCTTCCACAGTGATTAATTCTACAAATTCATTTACATGAGATTCAGAATTACATAAAGAAAACACTCTAATGTATATTTATAGAGCTTCAATTTTGTCTCATTCTCAGGAAAATGGGCTTAAGCACCACTTAAATGTTCATTTTATTAATTGCTGAATTATTCAGAATTATGTTTGAATTTAAAAAGCAAGTAGTTTCATTGTTAACAATACATACTGTCTTTACATTGACATTTTAAACATCATTAAAAAATCTGGTTAAAATTTTCTATAATAAAATCTTCCTCTTATACATTCCATAGCAATGGGTAAGTTGAGAGAAACTAACTGATTAAATAGAACACAGTCATACTTTAACAATGAGTGATATCTTGCAAAAACCAATTCTCTATGACTTTCTCCTCCTAAACAGCCCATGTAGCTTAGGGAGAAAAAGGTCATTAAAATAAAATAATCTTCTTCAGCTCAAATGTTGCTATTTGCTCTAAAAACATTGGTAACACATTGCATCAAGTACAGAGGAACTGTGAATCTCTGCAAGAAAATGATAATCAATCAATACTAAAATCAAAATTTGTCTACTCCCCATGGATTATTTAAAAGTAACAAACAGTATTTATTCAATATTTTTAGGCTTGTGTAAATTAATTTACATAATAAGCAGCTCTAAAAATGTAAGGGATAGAAATTTTAGAAAAATTTAAATTCAAATAATATACATAAGTAGTCTAGTCTGCCTAAATAATGTACACATTTACAAAGAAGGAATACTAAGCAAGCTAGCCTTAGCTTCCACAATTGAGTGTGATGGGGTTTAGGCCAGGCTACTACAAAGTATGGCACCTTGGCATATTGAATATTTTAAGGTTAAGGAATTTGAGAAACAACAGATACAAGAAAGACTGACTTTCCCCCTGAAGCAGATCATAAGACCCTCATGTAAGAGCTGCCCACCCTATACCCAGAAGAAAGAAGCACCATTATCTCCAAAGATGGGTGGATACTCAGAAGAACATCAGCCTAGCTCACAGCAACCTCAAATTCCTGGGCTCAAGCAATCCTCCTGCCTTAGCCTCCCAGAGTGCTAGGGACTAGAGTCATGAGCCACCTCGCCTGGCCAAATGTATGGTCTTGCACATGCCAATAAAGCCTGAAATTCTTCTCTTTCATCTCTATCCTGGTCAGAAAACTGTAACTTGTTCCGAAAACAAACAAACATCTATTCAAAGGAATATTTACCTTTCTTTTATTTTTTTATTTTTATTTATTTATTTTTTTTGGAGACAGAGTCTCGCTTTGTTGCCCAGGCTAGAGTGAGTGCTGTGGTGTCAGTCTAGCTCACAGCAACCTCAAACTCTTGGGCTCAAAAGATCTTCCTGCCTCAGCCTCCCAAGTAGCTGGGACTACAGGCATGCGCCACCATGCCTGGATAATTTTTTGTATATATATTAGTTGGCCAATTAATTTCTTTCTATTTATAGGAGAGTCAGGGTCTCACTCTTGCTCAGGCTGGTTTCAAACTCTTGACCTCGAGCAATCTGCCCACCTCGGCCTCCCAGAGTGCTAGGATTACAGGAGTGAGCCACTGGGCCCGGCCGCTTTACCTTTCTTTTAAACAGTAAAATGTTTTACCTGAATAAGAATTAAGAGAAACTGTCCACCGTACTGTTAGTCCTATTAAGACCACGACTGTCATCAAGTACCACTTCTCCATAGTTCTTCAAATTTAGAGCGGGGGGAAAAAAACAGGACCACTGCCAGAATACTTTTAACACGTAGTCAGTCACTTCTTTTCTTGTTCAGAAAAATGTTATCACTTCTTTGGAATGAGAAGTTTGAGAAGATTTTAATGATGCTTCAATTCCAAACAGTCAACACTGATTATGTCTATGTAGAAGTAGCCTAGAGGGAAAAAAAGATACAAGATTTAGCTAAACACAGTACCTACAACAATGAACCTATTAAATCAAGTAGCAAGATAGAGAATTAGAAGGTGGTGGTAATTTTGAGAGATGAAGGGAAGGGAGTAGTTTGAAGTTCCTTATTCCCTAGTCCTTAATTGAGAAATATACCTCAAAAAGTTAACTCTCCCTGTTAAATGGGACTCAGTATGTCTAAAGATACAGTAAAGATTTGCTCTCACAAGAGAATATTTCTGAGAGAAGAAAACCAACAGATATATGTAGATAATGGCACCAGCAGTTCTATGTAGAATATGTTTACCTACAGGTAGATATAAGTCCACAAAGGTAGACAAAGGGGTGATTTATCTTTGGTACAGAGAGAAAGAGGAATTTTGTCTTCATATATAGTTTGGGAAAGTCTTCCACTAAAGTAATTTCTGTAGCTAGGTTTTGACTTCCTTTCTTCTAAAATATATTTGCACTAACCACACCAACTTTCCATTTTAGAGAAATGAACCTTTGCAAGAAATAGTAAGAATATCCCGAAATCTGAGGAGAAAATACAAAAGCAGTAAAACTTAATTAACCACTTACATTCTTTTTCACTTTTTCCCTTCGGTTGGAGTTTAAAAGAAGAAAGCAAATTAACTTCTTCCTCTTCCCTTTGAAAAATGATGAATGTTTTTTCCTATTTCCTCAGTTAGGAATCACATTTCTCAAGTTTTAGGAATTAAAAAAGGTTATGTCTTGCTCAGTAAGAATTTTTGTCAACCTTCTTTATAGCAGACAACTGTTGCTGAGAACAGAGCAAGACACAAATTACAACATCATTGCAAGTGATAGACTATTTTAACCACAGGATATATTTTAAATATATTCAGAAAAATATAATATATCAACTGAAAATTTTAGTGTATAATCAGTACATGCCACCTACTGGGCTAAAAGTATTTTCTTACTTAAAATAAAAACATCAATGGACAACTCCAAAACCAATGAAGCCTAGCGCCTCAATCAGGTAGGACAATTCAAAGCATTTAATAAGGCTATGTAACTATAATATTCAAATTTAGATTATATAAATTCCCTTTCTCTTTCCTCCCTCCTACTGAATTCACTTTTTTTCTTTCTCTCTCTCTTTTTTTTTTTTTTAAGACAGAGTCTTGATCTGTCACCCAGGCAGTGCAGTCGAGTCAACATAGCTCACTTTAGTCTGAACTCCTGGGTGGGCTCAGGAGTGATCCTCCTGCCTCAGCCTCCCAAGTAGCTGGGACTACAAGTGCTGCACCACCATGCCCACCTAATTTTTTTTTAACTTTTTTTTGGTAGATAAAGGTCTCACTATGTTGCCCAGGCTGGTCTCAAACTCCTGGTCTCAAGCAATCTTCCTGCCTCTCCCAAAGTGCTAGGATAAGAGGTGTGAAAGCCACTATGCCCAGCCTGCATTCACCTTTGACTACTTCATTATTCACTGGAACTTCTACCGCAGAGGCAAGAAAAGAGGAAAAATTAAAATTAAATCACTTTCTGATGTAGATTCTGACTTTGACACTGGTTACAGGCCATTATAAACTATTCACATTCTTTTTTATCCTAATTTGAAAAGCCCCTTTTATCAACATGTTGCACCATGTATTTCAGAATTACTATATAACACTATTTTCTGCTAAGACATCATGTTTAAAATCTATTACATAAATGCTAATTCCTGGAACTAAAAATATAGCTTAACTAATATTCTATCTGGGAAATTTAAATCACTACTGTGACCAACTTAAGTCAACTATCCACAGTTCAAATAAACATTTTTAAGTACTTCCCCAGTAACCTTAAGTAGCAAAAATAAGACTACCAATAGCACTTAATAGACCTAATGAAGTTATAAAGAACATAATGCTTAACTGACATCATGCTGATCCAGTTTGCTAAGAGCACAATGGCAGAAGGAATCACTAACTGATGGATGAAGGGATCAGGTCCAAAGAGATTTGGACAGCATCTACGGACCGACCATGTCTAACTCCAGAAATCACAACAAAGATAAATTCAAAGTCCTGCACTTCAATGTGAAGAAAAAAAACCCCTCCACACAAAACAAAAATCAACTGCATGAATGCCAAATAGGAAGCAACAGATAAATGATAATTATCAGTTCTGTGTGGACTCAGAAGTGATGACCAATGTTACAGGTATTTGGATTAAATATTAGGAAAACTTTTCTAAAAATTCGAGCTGTCCAAAACCAAAATGAGCTTATTGAAAAGGGAGTTCCTATTTAACAGATCCAAACAGAAACTGAGTGACTACTTGACAGGAATATTTTTAGAATGTTAGAATAGATTATTAATTTCTAAAGTATCTTCTAAATCTGATTTTAGAAGCAAATTATGTGTTGAATTAACATAAATCATGACTTGGTCTCTCAACATGTTAATGTTTCCCCTAATTCCCAATGGCTACTTAGTTTTGCCACTTTTGTAGGGCTTCCTTGATGAGTAAAATGATAAGCCTTCTCATCCTCCATAAGTGGCTCATGCTGGAAGCAGAATGACATCAAAAATATCTCCTTTACATGAATAATACTTAGAATAAAATCCAAATCTCCCCTGCCACAAGACTCTCTAAGATCTGACCCTTGCCTGCCTCTCCAACTTCATCTCCCACTTTCCCACAAGGTCTTCCTTCTCTTCCCAGAACCTGTCAAATTCATTGATACCTCAGTTCCTTTCCAGTTCTGTTCCCTCTGCATGGAATGCTCTTACTCATGCAGCTTACTTGTGGCTAATCTTTTCCCATTCACGTTTCATCTCAAGTCATCCCTTTGGAAAGATCATCCCTGACCACCCTATTAAATTTTCCTTCCCTCACTGTTTGCACCATTACCTTCTTTAATTTTCTTCTTAATTCTTTTCACTATCAAAAATTGTATTTTCACATGACACAGAACAATCTCACACACCTAATTCTCAGTAAAAAAAAAGCTGGACAATACAGAATATATACGTACATACATATGGTTCCATGAGTAGGAAGAACTCAGAAGGCTCGTAAGTAGGAAGAACTACTCAATGGTGTTAGAAATCAGGAAAGAGGTTCCCTTTGGGGAGGAAAGAAGGGCTGGTGATTGGGAGGGGTCCCCAGAGAGGTCTTCTGAGATACTGTAAATGTTTTGTTTCCTTGAATGGTGATTAAAAGATGTGTTTAGACCAGCCCGGTGGCTCACACCTGTAATCCTAGCATTCTGGGTGGCTCACACCTGTAATCCTAGCATTCTGGGAGGCCGAGGCCCGTGGACTGCTCAAGGTCAGGAGTTCAAAACCAGCCTGAGCAAGAGCGAGACCCCGAGACCCCATCTCTACTATAAAAATAGAAAGAATTTAATTAGCCAACTAGACATATAAATATATTTAAAAAATTAGCCGGGCATGGTGGTTCATGCCTGTAGTCCCAGCTACTGGGACTATGGGAGGCTGAGGCAGGAGGATAGCTTGAGCCCAGGAATTTGAGGTTGCTGTGAGCTAAGCTGATGCCATGGCACTCTAGCCCGGGCAACAAAAGTGAGACTCTCAAAATAAAATAAAATAAAATAATAAAAGATGTGTTTACTTTGTGGTAAGGTGATTTGTGATAATAAGTTATGATTTGTGTACACTATTTTTCTGTACGTATGCTATATTCCAATTAAAAAGTATAAAAGGAAATTATATATATGTGTCAACTGGAATAAAAGCTCATGTGAGCACGGATTCTCCTGTCTTAGCCATCGCTCTGTTCCCCTCTCTTAGAACAGTGTCTGCAGAAGGCAAGTACCCACGAAGTATTTGCTGAATGAAGGTGTGAAGGTAGGAGTGCGTGTGTGTAAGAGAGAAGAGGGGAGGTACCTAATCTTCCTGAGTCCTGTGTGGTTAAAGATATAATGTGAGGCTTTTAACAGCTCTCTTCTCTTTAAACAGTCCTTTATGGTTAAAAGGGTCCTTTATGACTTTTTCCACCTGTAAATCAAAATACGGCAACGTTCTAACCCATCCACACGCCATGAAGTTGCCATGCAGGTGGCAGAGGAGCTTTCAGTGCTACTTTGCCCTGAGGGTGCATCTCGAAAACCGAAAATTCCGCCGTCCACGTCCCAGAGCCAAATTTGTTCCTTTCAGTCTGAAAGGTCCTTTCCCCCCCACACACACACACAGTGGACACGACACCCGGGGAGGGCAGCTATCCCAGCGGAGCAGATCTGGCAACAGATCCCTCCCGACGTTTCTCCTTCCTTTCTCCAGGGGGCCAGATCCCTAGAACCGCAGGGAGCACGCCAGCCAGGAGGTGCCACCACGACCCCGTCATCCCTTCAGCCGCCCGACCCCCAGGCGACCCTGCGGCCGGTGCTGAGGAGGCCTCGCGCCGCGTCCCTGGGAATGGGGCGGAGCCGGGATCCGGGCGGCCGGCTCTGCGCCGGCTGGCGGCGCGGCGCGAGGCCCCAGCGCCTCCCCACACCGCCGGGCGTCCAGAAGCCCCGGAATCCCGAGCTCTTAACCCGCCGCTCACCGGCCGCTGGGATTCGCGCCCGCAGCGGGTCCCTGGAAGGCGCCTGCGCGCTCGCCCCCGCGGCCGGGTACGCCTCCGGCCTTCCGCCTCCGCGAGCTCGCGCGCCGTCCGCGCGCCCCGGGCGGGAGCGAGCCCGTCGAGCGTGAGGGGAGGGGCGGGCACCCTGGACGCGGGGGGGAGGCGGCGGGCGCAGGAGGCGGGGCGCCAGCGGCTGGAACTCGAGAGGCCGCCCGTCCCGGGTTAGGCCAGGGGCAGGTGGAAAGCCCCTTACTCTTCTTTCCCGGGATCGTGGCCAAGGCCCGAGCGGCTGCCTAGCCCACGGATTCCTGTCAGGGGTGGGTCCTGGCTGGCCTCACGGAGGAGAGAGCCCTTGGCCAGCCCTCACCACCGGGCAGTAGGTCCTCTTCTGGGCCTGTGCCCTCAAGGCGCCAAAAGGGCAACCAACCTACTTCACTTTCTACCAGCGACATGCACACAAAGAAGAATGTAGTAAGGCTAGGAAGTCACTGCACGTGAGAAACGTTATTGAACGTCCAACCATTTTGGAGAGCTTGCGGGTTGCACAGAAGCACAGCCCTGCCCTCGAGCAGTGCTACACGTGCCCCAGTGGGCAGCTTGAATCACCTATTCCCAAATTTGCCAAAAATTCGTATCTAGTGTGTTACCAAGACCTGTACATTTTTCCTTTTGCATTGATTCCTTCCTTTACAGTTTGACTATTTCCATCTCAATCCAGCCCTTGTCCAGTCATGCATGGACTATTTCTACTGGCCCTCCTTTGTTCAGAGAATGCCCTCATTCCCCCCTGGTGAATCCCGCCATTCTGTATTAGCCAAGCCCTCCAATTATAAGTATTAGCAAATATTTGGCTGTGGCTATGGTTTTCTACTAAGTGGGTCTGAACAACACCCCAGGCCTCGGTGTCTTCATCAGTAGGGCTAGATGAACTTCCAGATCTACAGTTTTATCCTATTTATAAGACCATCAGCACTGGAAATATAGAGACATGGCCAGGTCCTTGCTCTGAAAGGATTTATTTCTCAGTGGAACGATATTTTCATGCATAAATGGCTAGAAAGTAACAAAAAGGAACACATGCTAAATGCTACATTGCTAGTATATTACACTACGCACTGAAGGAGTTAGGAGCAGAGGGTTCCCGGTAAACTACATACTATCAGAAAACGCTTTTTCTGGAGGAGTTGGCTGAGCTCTGAAGGGAAACCTGGGTTTAGATAAGCCCAGAGAGTGGGAATAGGAAATGGTTCAAACCAAAATCGTGGCAGCTGAAAAGTGCAGAACATTCCCTCCAGTTTAGATGGTGGGTAATAAAGTTGGCTATTGTGTAATAAAGGTGCCTATTGTGGAGAGCCTTGAATACCAGGCCATGGTGTTTAGAATTTATTCAGTGATCAGTAAGGGACCATTAAGTGGCTTTTAGCAAGGAATCAAGTGCACAATACAGTGTTAGAGAAAATTTAAAGTGGTGATAATAATGGATCAGATGAATCAGAGGGAGAGATAGAAATCGCCATAGTAGTCCATGTATGATTAGAGAAGGGCCTGGAGTGAGATGTAGTAGTGGAACTGGAAAGGAAGGAAGCAATTCAGTTCAAGAGGAAGAGTGTACAGGTCTTCCTAACACACTAGATATATAGAAGCGAAACAAAGGAGAGGGAAGAATCAAGACTGAATTACTAGAATTGATACATTTTGGGAAGCCCAGAGAAGAGAAGAAGCTGGTTTGAAGGAAAGATGGTGCCGTTGTATTGATTTCAAGGTTACAGCATAACAACCAAATAGTAACACTCAAGTGTCAGTTATGAATCAAAGCCCAGGAAAAAGAGTAGGGCTGAAGATGAAAGTGTTTTTTTGTTTGTTTGTTTTTTGTTTTTGCTGAAGAATAATGGAGACAGTATAGAGGGAAAATAGACAAATATACTTAAGTAAACACATATTTAAGGCCAAGAGGAGGAAGGTGAGCTGATGAAGGATATTACATGGTTTCCAATGTAGGGTGAACTTCAGTACATTGCAAGATCATAAGAATTAAGCATATTGTTTGGCATATCAAAAAAAATCACATTTTTATTGAATCTAAGGTTCCATTAATTGCCAAAAACATTATTTAGCATGTAGTTCTAGCTATTTGGCAGACTGAAGTGGGAGGCTTGCTTGAGGCCAGAGGTTTAAGCAGTAGTAAGCTGTGATCATGCCTCTGATAGCCACTGCACTCCAGCGTGGGCAACAAAGTGATAGCCCCTTCTCAGAAAAACAATTTTTTTTCAAAGCACCTTTATTTCATGTACCACTAAGAATGAAAAAAAATGCTACCATTCAAACTGGTATTGATTATAAAACACATAATAATCTCAGAAATATTAATACGTTAAAACTATACATCTTAAAATGATGAAAATCAATATCAATCTCTCATTCCTGCCTCTCAACCCAATAGCTTCTGACCCAATATTTACCACAAAGTTGGTGCTCAAAATGTTCATTGAATAAATAGTGGAAGAGATTTCAAAGCCTCTAACTCATAGCTGAACTGCCCCACCACTACCATCTACATACCTACTCCTGCTCATTCCCTCAGTTGGTACAGTCTTTCACCTCTGAATGTCCAGTGCCTATACATAACAGATGTTATGTATCATTCAATAAATGCATTTTGAATGATAACATTTACTATGATAAAAAAAAAAAAAGGATAAGCCATGGCAAAACTGTAGAGCAGATCAAGTTTAGAGGCAGTATAGAGAGGTGGTTAAGAACTAGTGTCTGACTCTGGAGACAAATAGGTTTAGATTTAAATCTCAGTTCTACTTTCTAGCTGTGTGACCCTGGTAAAGTCTCCTAATGTCTCTATAATTATTTCACCCCCAAAAGAGAATCAATATCATCTTCTCCGAATTATAATGATAGTAAAATGAAATCATGCATGTAAAGTTTTGAACGTATTGCCTGATACATTGTATGCAATCAATAAATAATAGTGATTACAATTTGTCTTTAATATGTTCTTACTTTGGATAGCCTTTTCCTCTCTTGGAAGTCTATTCTTTCCCCTCCAATATAACTGTCCATGTATACATATATTCACATCCCCACCAAAAAGCCTACAGTTTATACTATCTGAAAATTTTCTCTGAAACCAATCTACACTAATACGTAATCCTTCTCAACAGTTGTATTTTAAAGGAAGATGATAATCCGAAAGCAGCAATATTAATCTCTTAAAGCCAGTTGGGCCAATAGGTGATGATTCCAATCATACTGCTGGTTAACAAATTACTCCAAAACTTAGTGTCTAAGTGACAATCATTTTATTTATTTATGATTCTATGGATCATGAATCTAGGGAGGGTTAACCTGAGTGGTTCTTCTGTTCTACTTTCATTGACAGGGGTCATTCTTGGGATTACATTAAAGAGATAATTAAGATTAAATGAGGTCTCCATTTGCAGTCTGAGAAAAAAATATTAAATGAGGTCATTTAGGATGGGTCCTAATCCAATATAACTGGCATCCTCGTAAGAATAGGGTATTTGGACACAGACATGCATGCACACAGAGGAAAGACCATGCAAAGACAGAAGAAAAGGGGCATCACCAAGCCAAGGAGAGAGGCCTCAGAAGAAAACAGCCCTGTAGACACCTTAAGCCCAAGCTTTTAGCCTCCAAAACTATGAGAAAGCACATTTGTGTTGTTTAAGCCACTGAGCCTGTGGTATTTTGTTGCAGCAACCTTAACAAACTAATACATACCTTATTGAAGGTATTTTCAATATTCAATGAGTGGCCGAGCACGGTGGCTCACGTCTGTAATCCTAGCACTCTGGGAGGCCAAGGCGGGCGGATTGCTCCAGGTCAGGAGTTCGAAACCAGGCTGAGCAAGAGCAAGACCCCTGTCTCTACTATAAATAGAAAGAAATTAATTGGCCAACTAATATATATATATATATATATATATATATATATATACAAAAAATTAACCGGGCATGGTAGCACATGCCTGTAGTCCCAGCTACTCAGGAGACTGAGGCAGGAGGATTGCTTGAGCCCAGGAGTTTGAGGTTGCTGTGAGCTAGGCTGACGCCCCGGCACTCACTCTAGCCTGGGCAACAAAGCGAGACTCTGTCTCAAAAAAGAAAAAAAAAAAATACTCAATGAGCTAGGCAAACTTCCTCACACATATCACACTTTTATATCAGTGTCTAGTTCCTTTCCTAGATCACTTCCACTCACTAAGAAAACAAGCCCTTTTCTATATAGATTCTGTATCTTCCTTGATTCCAAGTGAAAACTATCCATCTGATCATAGCTGTTCTTTAAAACAGAATCCCTTTTCCTATAATTACATCTTCCTCAATTGATCCCTGTATGTCTTTTTCATTCTTCTGAAATCCCTGACTCTTCTGAAATCTCCAAGTCTCATTACACTCTTTCTTGTCCCCTGCAGGGCATAAGTCCACCTAAGTGGCATGGGGTCAGAGTTAACCTCCACATTTCCAATTTCCCAATAAAGGCTTAGTTCCAATAATTCCAATAAAGGCATTAGCAAAAGTCTTTCATATCCAACTCACTTGGTCCTCACAATAACTCTGAGAGAATGGTAGGACAGGTATTATTATCCCCCTCTGACACATAAGAAAACTTGAGAGCAACAATTCCCAAAGCATGTTACACAGAACTCTCATTTATTGAGATAATAACTATCATCAAAAACAAAATAGTGTGAGGATAGTCTATCTCTTTCTCTCTGTTATTTATTTATTTTAGAGACAAGGTCATGCAGTGGCCAGCCTGATCTTAGCTCACTGGAACCTCGACTTCCTGGGCTTAAGCCATCCTCCCATCTCAGCCTCCCAGGTAACTGAAACTATAGGTACATGCCACCACACTGGCTAATTTTTAAGTTTGGGCTTCTTTTGTAGAGATGGGGTTTAGCTCTGTTGCCCAGGCTGGTCTCAAACTCCTGACCTCATGCAATGCTCCTGCCTCAGCCTCTCAACATGCTGGGATTACAGTCATGAGCCACCACACCCAGGCAATGACAGTCTTTGGATACAGACAAATACATTCGAAAACCCTGGGTTACACAAATCTAAGAAGGATTCCTTACTCCATATCTTCTCAAAAACCTTTTATATATTATTTATACCATGATTCTCCAAGAGAATATGGAATCTTAAGACTTATTTGACCATATAATCCTATCCCCACAACCCACCCACCCTGTACTTCTCATCCTACAGAGTAGTCCCTGAAACATACTATTGGAAATGCTGGTTTGAGACATTGTACAATTTTTCTAAGAGATACCACAAATAAATATCTTAACTATGATTAAAACATAAATACTAGGCCGGGCATGGTGGCTCTCGCCTGTAATCCTAGTACTCTGGGAGGCCGAGGCGGGCGGATTGCTGAGGCCAGGAGCTGGCACCGTGGCTCGAGGCTCGAGGCACCGTGGGTCACGCCTGTAATCCCAGTACTCTGGGAGGCCGAGGCAGGTGGATCCTTTGAGCTTAGGAGTTCGAAACCAGCCGGAACAAGAGCGAGACCCTGTCTCTACTATAAATAGAAAGAAATTAATTGGCCAACTAATATATAGAGAAAAAATTAGCCGGGCATGGTGGCGCATGCCTGTAGTCCCAGCTACTCGGGAGGCTGAGGCAGGAGGATTGCTTAAGCCCAGGAGTTTGAGGTTGCTGTGAGCTAGGCCGACACCACAGCACTCACTCTTGCCTGGGCAACAAAGCAAGACTGTGTCTCAAAAAATATATATATTCAACCAGATGCCTTGGCACACACCTATAATCCTAGCACTTTGGGAGGCCAAGGTGGGAGAATCGCTTGAGGACAGCAGTTCAATACCAACCTGAGCAACATAGCAAGACCCCCATCTCTACAAAAAAATGTTTTAAAAAATTAGCCAGGCATGGTGGCACATGCCTGTAGTCCCAGCTACTCAGGAGGCTGAGGCAAGAAGATCCATTGAGCTCAGGAGTTTGAGGTTGCAATCAGCTACAATATGCCACTGTATCCTAGTCTGGGCAACAGAGTGAAATCATGTCTCAAAAAATGAAAAGGAAGGAAGGAAGGAAGGAAGGAAGGAAGGAAGGAAGGAAGGAAGGAAGGAAGGAAGGAAGGAAGGAAGGAAGGGAGCGAGGGAGGAAGGAAGGAGGGAAGGAGGGAGGGAAGGAAGGGGGAGGGAAGGAGGGAGGGAGGGAAGGAGGGAAAAGGAAAGAAATATTCAAAATAAATCTGGAACATCTTGTTATACCAGATAGCAAGGAAAGTATGACTCAAGCAAATAATCATGTCAAAAGGACTAAGGAGCCAACTTGAAGAGACTCCTGCTAGCAATGGGACACATTGAGCATCAGTAAGCACAATAACTACAATGGATTGAAACACATCAAATGTGAATTGCCTGTTACATTTCTATGAGTTTATAATGATACTTTTTTTTTGAGACAGAGTCTTGCTTTGTTGCCCAGGCTAGAGTGAGTGCCATAGCGTCAGCCTAGATCACAGCAACCTCAAACTCCTGGGCTCAAGCAATCCTTCTGCCTCAGCCTCCTAAGTAGCTGGGACTACAGGCATGCGCCACCATGCCCGGCTAATTTTTTTCTATATATGTTTTTAGTTGGCCAATTAATTTCTTTCTATTTATAGTAGAGATGAGGTCTCACTCTTGCTCAGGCTGGTTTCGAACTCCCGACCTTGAGCAATCCACCTGCCTTGGCCTCCCAGAGTGCTAGGATTACAGGCGTGAGCCACCTCACCTGGCTATAATGATACTTTAAAAAAAAAATGATCACCAATGGAAGAAGCTAATAAACCTACTCATTTTGAATCCTGTTAAATAAAGAAAAAGAATAACGTAGCTGTTATTCTGTCCTTTCTTTTTGAGACAGAGTCTTACTCTGTTGCCCCGGCTAGAGTGCTGTGGCATCAGTTTAGCTCACAGCAACCTCAAGCTCCTGGGCTCAAGCAATCCTACTGCCTCAGCTTCCTGAGTAGCTAGGACTACAGGAATGCGCCACCATGCCCAGCTAAATTTTTTTTTCCATGTATTTTTAGTTGGCCAATTAATTCTTTCTATTTTTAGTAGAGACGGGGTCTCACTCTTGTTCAGGCTGGTCTCAAACTCCTAAGCTCAAAGGATCCACCTGCCTCGGCCTCCCAGAGTACTGGGATTACAGGTGTGACCCTCGGTGCCTGGCCTATTCTGTCTTTCTGATATAAACTATTCCACTGGGTAGACAAATAGTTGAGATGGGAGTTTCTCTTTATACACTATTTCAGCTACCCTTCCCCTCCCTCTCCCCACCCTCTTCCCTCTCCCTTTCTTTTACAAACACACACACATAAACACACAACACACACTGTCGCCCTTGTTTCAAACCATAGAACAGCCCTACAGGTAAAGAGAATCTCTTTTGGGACTTCAGACGCTAACCACATATTTGAATAGAACCAAAATGGATCAAGCTAAAAGTGAATTGTTGTATACTGTGAATAGAGTGATTTCAGTTTCTTTATTGCTTAAATAAAGTTAATCAAGTTAATTTATAATCGCTTATGGATATACTCATTTATTCAACAAATATGTATTGAATAGCCTGCCTTTGAGGTGCTTAGAGCATTATTATATACACAGTATTATATAGTGTCTAGGAGAATATAATAATTGTTATTTTTACTCTCAATTTCAGATACAAGCTAGAATTATTCTCATATACAGATTTTTCAAACGTATATATGTATATAATCATACATATAAGAATGATTTTGTTTATATGGACCATAAAAGAAATAATACATGTTATATCTTTACAGATAAAAAGAGTTATTTAATGTGGTAATATAATGTATTCATTGGTTCATGGACCCCAAACCTCCAAGGAGTGTCACAAATCTACATCTCTCTGAGCCCTGGATTTTGAATTTAAATTTAAAATATATTGCATGTGATATAACTTATCCCAACATATTTTTGGAGAATTATAAACATCTACAATTCCCAATAATGACTAACACTGTTGGGTCAGTGTTTAAGTAGATTTGTAAAGCCAATATGATAACACAAATGCTGCTTTATTACTTTATCTCCAGTGTCTTTCACAACTGAGTGGATTGTCACACTCTATTATGTGGCATACAGATCCATTGGCTTAGAGCTATCGTGGTACTTGTCTAATACAGTCTCTGAAAATGAAAATTTGGGCTAACCTTAAAGGAGGCAACCTGCCAGTAAGAACTATTCATACCAAAAAGTCTTCCCGAGGGAAATTGTAAGAACTCCATTTTAAGATCATATAAATCAAAATGGTAGGAGGTTCCAACTTGTAAGATGTACAGTAAATACATCAAGATTTAAAGTCAGATTTTAAAATAAATTTTTATTTATAGTAAGGAATCAAAGTCCTTATCAGTGAAACAGGGTAAGACACCAACCAAGTCTTTGTTTCTTTCTTGATGTTTTGCTTTTTTCACCATTTTTTTAAAGATCACCAAACCAAAAAGGATGGCTGAGGAGAGAGAATGTCAGGACACAAAATACATACGGTGTGATTTTTCTATCACCATTTTGTTTGATAGTAGGTTTGGGGTTGGTTTTAATGAGAAAGGAGACAGCAGATACTGTCAATAGCAGCACTCAGCCTCTATGAACATGGATTTAAAAATCTAAATGAGATACCACATGTGCCTGATAATAGTAGCTACTACATATCACCTGAATGATTCTCATAAAAATGAAGGAAAGAAACTAGGTGCTTTGATGGTGTAAAGGAAAATAATCCTTTCTGGATATGTAGTGAAGATAGCTTTGGAAAAACTCTATCTATAAAAAGTTATTTTCTATAATTGATGGAGTTAGTTTTCTTGAATAAGAGCTGAACTGAACAGAACTAAACTGTTATTGAATCCACAGTAGTCAGTTAAGCAGGAGAAATAACCTCTAGGTGCCCTCTCTCTTCCAGGAGTTCTTCCTTCCGGCATCTAGAGAAGAGGGCTGGGAGGAGGAAAGTATCCTCTCCCTTCAATTACAGCACCCAAATCTACAACTAAGAAAGTATATAGGCCGGGCGCGGTGGCTCACGCCTGTAATCCTAGCACTTTGGGAGGCCGAGGCGGGCGGATTGCTCAAGGTCAGGAGTTCGAAACCAGCCTGAGCGAGACCCCGTCTCTACCAAAAATAGAAATAAATTAATTGACCAACTAAAAATATATATACAAAAAATTAGCCGGGCATGGTGGCACATGCCTGTAGTCCCAGCTACTCGGGAGGCTGAGGCAGTAGGATCGCTGAGCCCCAGAGATTGAGGTTGCTGTGAGCCAGGCTGACGCCACGGCACTCACTCTAGCCTGGGCAACAAAGTGAGACTCTGTCTCAAAAAAAAAAAAAAAAAAAAAAAAAAAAAAAAAAAAAAGAAAGTATATAATGAGAAGAAATAAAAAACAGAAAAGCAAAATAAAAGAAAATTTATTTCAAAACCTCTACCTACAGCTGTTGTGGAATAGTGTTATGTTGCTTGCTTTTCAAATACTGGAAGCACTTGTTCTTTATAATTGTTTTTGGGAAAGATGAAACTACTGTATTACCCTAGGTAAACATTTGGGCTGATTAGAAGGGTGGGGCCAGAGAGTACTAAATCCTACTGAAATAAGTGAGAAGGGCTGAAAAGAAAAGTGTGAACATTCTCCAAAATAGACCCAAGTGAAATGTAATTAGGATTCATCAGATACCCAGCATTTTCCTCTCCAAAGAATTCTACAGAACATTATGGTTTAAAAGAAATGCACCAAAGCTAGTATCTAGTCACATTAAACCCTAATTTGACTCCTTGGGTAGTTCTCTGCTGGAAGCTTTCTGCCTCCCTATATTCTCTTCCCAAATGAATTTTCCCTAGGGGCATCAGAGAAGCAGAAATCCTTTCTCTGGAGGTTTCTCTTCTAATTTTTTCCTCTTCTCTTTTGTAAAATACTCAGTTCCTTTAAGCCATTTCACAGTGTGAGATTTAATTACATTCAGGGTTGCTTTTTTTCCTGTTCCTTCCTTGCTGTTACTGATTTGATTGAAAACCCCAAGTAGAAATTTTTATAGAGTCCTGAGATCTAAGACATCTAGATTAAATTTTGGAAAACCTTGTGTTCTTAAGTAAAGTTCTCTACTTTCTCAACACGCTTTTCTTATATTGAATTAATAAAGTTTTGGTAGTTGTTTAAATAGATTAAATGTCAGACTTTAAATAGAAAGAGAAGGCTCTACCTAACTGACCTATTTTTCATCTGTGATTTAGAAAAAGGCAAGATTAGCATGGATATTGCATTTTCAAGGACCTCGCCACTATTAAATAGACTGTTAAGTGCATTTTATGGCTGAAGAGTCTGTTCCCAGTTCAGTCTACGAGACATGCTAAGTTCATCTCTACCTGCTACATTGAACATTCACTGACTAAAATACTTTCTGTGGATGTAATACCTATGCTCTGTATCTTTTAAGTACATAACTCTAAATATTTTAGGACTAGTAAAACGTAACTCAATAAAAAGTCCCAAGAATATGTGTTGTCCCTCAAGAAAAATATAGTGTTCATATTTATCCAATGATATACATCCTTTGCTCCATTAGCACCTGCATATCATAAGGTGACCAGATGTTGAAAAATAACACAGGCACTCCATAAAATGAGATCACAAGTCTTATTTAAAACAAGAAAGCAACAATAGCTAGTTAAAACACTATCCTCACATCAACTCAACTTGTTCACAGGGTTTCAAGGCCGTGAGAGGAATAGTTTATGAGCTTATGTTCTAAACTAAACAGAGGCCAGGCATGGTGGCTCACGCCTGTAATCCCAGCACTCTTGGAGACCTAAGGCAGGAGAATCGCTTGAGGCCAGGAGATTAAGACCAGCCTGAACAAGATCCAGACCCCATCTCAACAATTAATTAATTAATTAATTAATAATTAGCTAGGTGTGGCAGCACACGCCTGTAGTCCCAGCTACTCGGGAGGCTGAAGCAGGAGGATCACTCGAACCCAGGAGTTTAAGGTTGCAGTGAGCTGTGATGAGAACACTGTACTTCAGCCTGGGTGACATAGTGAGACCCTGTCAAAAAATAAATAAAGAAAAATAAACTAACCAGAATAGTTTTCATTCTCATTGAAATTTGGGCCAACTTCAGCATTTTCTCTTTTTAAAGGAACTTCTGCCTGGCCAGTTTGCCTTTTTATTTAGGTGGGGTGTTTTTTGTTGTTTTTTTTGTTTTTGAGATAGTCTTGCTATTTTGCCCAGGCTAGAGTGCCGTGGCGTCAGCCTAGCTCACAGCAACCTCAAACTCCTGGGCTCAAGCAATCCTTCTGCCTCAGCCTCCCTAGTAGCTGGGACTACAGGCATTCGCCACCATGCCCGGCTAATTTTTTCTATATATATTAGTTGGCCAATTAATTTCTTTCTATTTATAGTAGAGACAGGGTCTCGCTCTTGCTCAGGCTGGTTTCGAACTCCTGACCTGGAGCGATCCACCCGCCTCGGCCTCCCAGAGTGCTAGGATTACAGGCATGAGCCACCGTGCCCAGCCTCAGTTCTTTCTTTCTGCCATAAATAATAGTATAGCCTTTCCCACTCTGTCCAGTTGGCATTACTATAATCTTTCTTCTGTAGTCTCATTCCACTTTGTTAATACCTCCCTTATGGCATCCAATTCTTTTCTCCTTGTGTTGTAGTTAGGTTGTACATGTTTGCCTGCAACTAGATTGTAAACTTCTTAAGAAGAGGGTGCATGCCTTATTCTCCTCTATATTTTTTACAATTTTCAGCACAGTAATTTGAACCAGTGGGTTCATAATAAATAGTTGTTGAATTAATTTAAAATTCATTAACCAACCAATTTATTAACAAAATTGTATTAATTAAAGACTAAGCAGAGGCCGGGTGCAGTGGCTCACGCCTGTAATCCTAGCACACTAGGAGGCCCAGGCAGGCGGATTGCTTGAGGTCGGGAGTTCGAAACCAGCCTGAACAAGAGCAAGACCCTGTCTCTACTATAAATAGAAAGAAATTAATTGATCAACTAATATATATAGAAAAAATTAACCTGGAATGGTGGTGCATGCCTGTAGTCCCAGCTACTCGGGGGACTGAGGTAGCAGGATTGCTTGAGCCCAGGAGTTTGAGGTTGCTGTGAGCTAGGCTGACGCCATGGCACTCACTCTAGCCTGGGCAACAAAGTGAGACTCTGTCTCAAAAAAGAAAAGAAAAGAAAAGAAAAAAAGACTAAGCAGAGCTGTTAGAGAACATCTAAATTCCCAGTGGGGCTAACAAAGATAAGTATATTTGACTGTTCATTTTAGTTTTAAAAATATTCCAAAAAGAAAAATAATCTAGACCCATTTGGATATTTTGTAAAGCAATTTTGATCAAGGTATTAATGACTCAGCAAATTATTTATTCCACAGATACACTAAGATTAGGTTTCTTAGAAAAAGAAGGATGACCAGGCACGGTGGCTCATACCTGTAATCCCAGCACTCTTGGAGACAAAGGCAGGAGGATTGCTTAAGTTCAGGAGTTCGAGACCAGCCTGAGAAAGAGTGAGACCCCGTCTCTACTGAAAATAGAAAAATTAGCCAGGTGTCATGGCATTCGCCTATAGTCCCAACTACTGAGGAGGCTGAGGCAGGAGGATCACTTGAGCCCAGGAGCTGGAGGCTACAGTGAACTATGATGACACCACTGCACTCTAGTCCAGATGACAAAGCGAGACTCTGTCTCAAAAAATAAATAAATAATTTTTTTTTAAATGTTAACAAAACAGAAGCAGTACTAAGACTAGATAAGATAGATAATTCAAATTCCTGCTCTGCTTTTCTCAGAATTGCCTGGACTATTTCTTAGGCTTTTCCTTTGCTTGGTTTAGATAGAAACTTTAAATTTCTTAACTATAAGAGCAATAGGACTGCAAAGTTGTCTTCAAGTTTTCTTAAACATCACTAATAAGCCCTGTTTGAAAAAGGGAATCCTACTGTGGAATTAAAAGCACAAGACCAGAAGTCAGAAGATGTGGTTCTAATCCTGATACTGCTACTATATTACCTTATCCAAAACACTTTAGCTCTCTAGGCCTCAGTATCCTTACTTATAAACTTAGGAGGATTATACTAGATAATTTCCAAGGTTCTAGCCAATTCTTAGAATCCTGTGGGTTCCTTACAAATAGCATTAATTCTTATCTTTTTAATTAAGGGGACCTTTTATTGAAAAAAGTAATATTATGCAATCGGTAGATTTAAAATAGCCACAAATTCTTTGCACCTCCTCTATAAGAAGTACAGTGTATTTCCCCGCTGCTTGAATCTGGACTGGCCTTGTGACTTTCTTGGCTAGTAGAATGTGGTAGTATTATTGCATGATTTCCTCTGGAATCTAGGCCTCAGGAGGCTTTGCAGTGTCTTCTCTTGCTCTCCTTCCACAATGGCATCTATATGAAGGAGCCCAGGCTAAGCTGCTGATTCAGATACCAGCCACCATTAACAGCTAGACATTTCCATGAGGCCCTCTTTTTTTTTTTGAGACTGAGTCTCATTCTGTTGCCTGGGCTATAGTACAATGGCATCATCATACCTCACTGCAGCCTCCAACTCCTGGGCTCAAGCGATTCTCCTGTCCCAGCTTCCCAAGTAGCTGGGATCACAGGCACACTCCACCAAACCTGGCTAATTTTTCTATTTTTGGTAGAGACAGGATCTCACTCTTTCTCAGGCTGGTCTCAAACTCCTGCCCTCAATCAATCCTCCTGCCTCAGCCTCCCAAAGTGCTAGGGTTACAGGTGTGAGCCACCACACCTGGCCTCATCTTACACTATCCAGTTCTTGTCTGGTCACCAGGTGACTGTGGCCACATGAGTGACTCCAGGAAAGGCCAGGAGAAATGATCATCTGAGCCCAGTCGTAATTTCTGACCCTTGTAATTGTAACCAAATAAAATGTTACTTTAGCCCTTAAGTTTGAGGTGACTTGTTATAAAGCAATAAATAACTGGCACAATACATCTGGTAAAAAAAAAAAAAATTGAAAACAAGCAAAAATATATCTTTCTTTCCCCCCAAAACCTCAGTCCCCATCCACAGACACAATAGCCCCTACAATGGAAGCATGTTCTACATACTGCTCAGCATCTTGCCAGAGTCCCTTAATATAGAACTTACTCCACATCAGTCATATAAATGGCTTCACAGTATTCTATTATCTGGATATAATATAATTTATTTTCCCAAGCACCTTCAGATGGATATTTAGGTTATTTCTGCTTTCTTGTTATTTACAAACATTAATGCAATGATCATCTTTGCACATATATATAATACATCTATGCATACATGTAAGTAGATCTATAGGAGGTGAGGATGGGAGCAAGGATGGTGCTCCCTTACAAAGATCTCTGGAAGCTCCACTCCAGCAAATGATTGTTTTCTACCCAACAATCAGAATTAGCAGGACAGTACTATGGTCTAGCCAATACCAAAGATGATGGTCCCTACCCAAGGCAGCTGACATTTTTGTTTAGCTTTTGTCACCCTGCCAAAGTCACTCTTTGCTGTCCTCAGTGCTGTGTGTTCCTCCTGGTATGCCATAGCAGGCCCCTGATCTTTTGCCAAAGGCTACAATTGCCACATCCTTTGCCCAGACATCGATCCTATGCCAAGGAGTCTACTCAAGCTTTCTGAACATGATCACCAATCTCATCACCGCCCCTCGTTAAGGGGAGCTTGCCTCCTGTCAGGAGAGCTAACAAACAACTAAATGCTTTGGTTATGTTGAATTCCCTGAAAGCACTGTGCTGTTTTGCCTTTGAGCTATTGTTTTTCCTTTTTACACTCCATTTCCTTCCCACCCTCTCTCATGTATATCAATCCCCTCGCCACCCCCATTTCTGGCTAACTCAGATCCATCATTTCCATCTTTCTAGAGGTCTCTGGCTGGCTGAACAGAAGCTGACCTCAGCTCACCAAAGTCCTGATTTTGTATCCTGGCTTATGTGTTTCCATGGCAGCCAGACCCTCCCTGATCTCATCGTCTTTACCTATCCTTAAAGCTCCTTGAAGAGAGATGTGTTTCTCATACTTTTGGCTGGATCCAGATGCTAAAAGACGTCAGCAGGTATCAGTTTCCTTCCATTCCTTGGGTCTGTTTTTCTTTCTCTGAGCTTTATTCTGGGCAGATCCTTCTTACACAGAACAAGACAGCCACCAGTACCTTCAGGCTTACCTTTCACCAACTTGGCAACCTTGATTAAAAGAGAATGTCTCCGCCGGGCGCAGTGGCTCACGCCTGTAATCCTAGCACTCTGGGAGGCCGAGGCGGGCGGATTGCTCGAGGTCAGGAGTTCGAAACCAGCCTGAGCAAGACCCTGTCTCTACTATAAATACAAAGAAATTAATTAATTGCTTGAGCCCACAAGTTTGAGGTTGCTGTGAGCTAGGCTGACGCCAGGGCACTCACTCTAGCCTGGGCAACAAAGTGAGACTCTGTCTCAAAAAAAAAAAAAAGAGAATGTCTCAAATAAGTAAATAAATAAAAATAAAATATAAGAGAATGTCTCCTGTAATCCTAGCACTCTGGGAGGCTGAGGCAGGCAGATTGCTCGAGGTCAGGAGTTCAAAACCAGCCTGAGCAAGAGCAAAACCCCGTCTCTACTAAAAATAGAAAGAAATTAATTGTCCAACTAAAAATATATAGAAAAAATTAACCGGGTATAGTGGCGCATGCCTGTAGTCCCAGCTACTTGGGAGGCTGAGGCAGGAAGATCACTTGAACCCAGGAGTTTGAGGTTGCTGTGAACTAGGCTGATGCCACGGCACTCTAGCCCAGGTAACACAATGAGACTCTGTCTCAAAAAAAAAAAAAAAACGTGATTAAGCACCTACTACATGCTAGGCATGAGAATAAGAAAGGTATGGTCCCTGTTCTCAAGAGATTCAAAATGTGGAGGGAGTTTCTAAATATTATATTATTTAGTGCCTTCAACAACCATATGAGGTATGTATTTTATTTATCCCTACCTAACAGATTAAAAAATAAAATGGCATGTAGCATAGAGTGCTTAAGTAACTTGCTCAAAGGTACGTGGCAGTGAGTGGCAGAGCTGGAATTCAATGTTCATCTGAGACGTTAGCCCCGATCTAATACATACCCTGCAGGTGTGGATGAGAGATGAGAGGGGACAGCATTGCCCCTAGTGACCTATAGGACCAGGGCTATCCAAGGAAGTGCTGGAGACCCAGACAAGGCATCCCAATCAACTTAAAATGAATATTACAGACACGTAAAGAAATGCATATGTGAAGAAGACAGATCCCTCTATTTTGTAGGAGTAAAGGGCAATTTAGAGACCGATTATATTTTTTGTTTTTAAACACAATTGTGTTCTCATCCTCCCTCTTTGCTCCTTTCCTCATCCCCCTACCCCACCTCCCAGTCATGAAGTCATAGACCCTAAGAGCTGGAAGATGATTTAGAGAGCATCTAGCAAAACCTCCTGGTAACCCGGATGGCAGCCAAGGTCTCCCTTTCTTGTAAGATGTCATGAGATTGACTCAGACCCCCATTCCACCTCCCGAGGAAAATACAACGCCCTTCTCAATATCTCTGAAAAGAAGTAGGGGCTTATTCTCATGCCAGTTGCTTCTGGCTCCACCCATTTGTCTTGTAAGTTCTTGGCCTTTATATAGTTGCTTCTCCTTCATCTCAGCCTTGTCATTGATTCAAACATGTGACTCGACCCTTTTTCTTTTTTTTTTTTTTTCAGGATTTTTTCAGAAGTGGAAATAACTCGACCCTATTAAACAAAGATAAGCGTATTATCCTCCTATATGGCATTTTATACTGAGGGGGAAAAAAATCAAGGCATGACGAAATTAAAGGAATGCCCAAGATGACTCAGCTGGTGAGAGGCAGGGCTGGGCCGAGCAGTCAGGTCTTTGTCCCATGTCATCGTTCTGCCAGCCATCAGGTGCCTCTGCCTAGTGCAGGAAGGGGTAACAAAACTGGGGCGACTGCCCCCATTCTTTGGCACATAAATGCCACTCGAGTTTTCCTCAGGTCTTTACTACTTATTAGCAATCTGTTTTAGTTTGCTCAGGCTGCCATAACAAAATACCATAGACTGAGTGGCTTAAACAACAGAAATTAATTTTCTCACAGTGCTGGAGGCTAAAAGTCCCAGATCAAGGTCTAATAGTGTTGGTTCCTGGGTGAGAGCTCTCTTCCTGGCTTGCAAGGACTTCCTCCTTACTGTGTCCTCACGTGGCCTTTCCTTGGCGCATGGGCCTAGAGAGAGACAAAGATTCATGGGGGCTTGGGAGATGGTGAGGGTGGAGATTAAGAGAGAGCTTTCTCTTTCTATAAAGCCACCAGTCCCATCAGATTAGGTCTCCACTCTTAAGACCTCATTTAATTTTAATAATCTCCTAAAGATCCTGTCTCCAAATATAGTCACATCGGGCGTTGAGGCTTCAACATATGAATTTTGGGGAGGATACATTTCAGTCCATAGGACAGTCTTATTAAAATTTAGGGGGAAAAATGATGTGTCATCTCAGAAAACATTCTCATCTGCTTTCCCAACTCTTAGTGAAGTCTTATTCATGAAAATAATGAACTGTGGTTAAACTGTTAAGTTTCCCCAAGAGTGGTGGCTCACATCTCGAAATGTAGCACTCTGGGAGGCTGAGGTGGGAGGATTGCTTGAGGCAAGAAGTTCGAGACCAGCCTGAGCAAAAAAAAAAAAAAAGAACCTAATCTCTACAAAAAATAGAAAAATTAGCTGAGCGTAGTGGCACATGCCTGTAATCCTACTTAGGAGGGTGAGGCAGGAGGAGCATTTGAGCCCAGGAGTTTGAGGTTGCTGTGAGCTATGATGATGCCACTGCACTCTAGCCCAGGCAACAGAGCCAGACTCTATGTCAAAAAAAAAAAAAAAATAGCTGTTAAGTTTCATTAGTAAAGCAAAAGAACTTGCAGATCATCTAATGATTCCTGAGTGCCTACTAGGTGCTGGGCACCAGTATACATACCTTACATATATTAACTAATTTCATCCTTATAACTATTTTACTAGGTGGATACTATTTTACTAGGGTGGATACTATTTTAGTTCTCATTTTGCATATGAAAAAATAAAACTAGTCCAAAATCACACAACTAAAAAGGGGCAAGGCTAGTGTTCAAACCCAGATAATCTGCCTCCTGAGACCGTTCTCTTAACTACAACTCCATATTGCTAATACTTAATATAGTTATTTCTTATTTCCTGTGGCAAATAAACATGGTTATACAAAACAATTGGAAAGTAATATATATGAATTATCCTTTATATAGCCTACTGAGGTAAAGTGCTTAGAACAAGAATTTTAAATTAAAAAGCAAAACTAGGAACAATTGAAAATTACAGTCAACTCAAGTCAGCAAATATAGCAATTCTTCCTAAAAATTTTGGGAGTTCCAGCTATTAATATTTATGTCATATATAGTAGGGATGCTGAGAAATTGCCAGGCCTTGCATTTATTGGTAGAATACTGAATTTTCAATACAGTCTAACTTTACTAAATTTATTTTATAAATATCAAGTATAATTGGAAACAGAAGACCCTCCCAAGTAGGGCGACCAACTGTCTCAGTTTGCCTGGGACTGTTCCTGTCTTCTAATCTGGAGAATTTCTATCTGCTTTGGAACTAGAAACAACTATACTGTTCCAAACATGTTTTTTGTTTTGTTTTGTTTTGTTTTGAGACAGAGTCTTATTCTGTCACCCAGCTAGAGTGCAGTCGTGTCATTGTTCACTGCAACCTCAAATTCCTGGGCTTGAGTGATCCTCCTGCCTCAGCCCCCTAGAGTACTAGGATTACAGGTGTGAGCCACTGTACCTGGCCCAAACATGTTTTTTGTTTGTTTTTATTTTGGGGCCAGGTCTTTGGCTTTTAGTGCTCAAAAGCCAAAAATTAAACATATTGTTTCTTATGGCTTCCCTTTCCTGAGGTGGTAGATGACAAGTTCTAGTTTAAACTGGAAAAAGAGATAAGATTTAAAAAAATAAATCATTCCACCTCAAGATCTACTCTCCTACCACCACCACCCCCCCCCCCAGTCTGGATAGTCACAGGGAAGGACAGTTCCCCTGTGCTGTCAAATCCAGACCAGAGGTACTTTCATCCCAATCTGGAAATCTGCCTTGATTGGCACAAGTCCCAGATACCCTAATCAGCTTCTCCTTGGTTGTTTCTCTCTTTCCTCACCAAGGCTAAGCATCTTTATATAATTTGGTCAGGTGAGATTCTTTATCTATTGTTCCAAATCAATTGTTAGTGATATAAACTTTGACCTTTAGTACTTTGGCTTTTCACAGGCAACAAGCCCAGTTTCTTTCAAAAAGCGTTTCTTCTCAAACTACTGTCTCTCTCTCTCTCTCTCTCTCTCTCTCTCTCTATATATATATATATATATATATATATATATATATATATATATATATATACTTTTTTTTTGAGATGAATTCTCGCTCTGTTGCTGGGGCTAGAGTGCAGTGGTGGCATCATCACAGCTCACTGCAGGCTGGGCATGGTGGCTCACACCTGTAATCCTAGCACTCTGGGAGGCCCAGGCGGGTGAATTGCTCAAGGTCAGGAGTTTGAAACCAGCCTGAGCAAGAGCGAGACCCCATCTCTACTAAAAATAGAAAGAAATTAATTGGCCAACTAAAAATATATAGAAAAAAATTAGCCGGGCATGGTGGCGCATGCCTATAGTCCCAGCTACTTGGGAGGCTGAGGCAGAAGGATTGCTTGAGCCCAGGAGTTTGAAGTTGCTGTGAGCTAGGCTGACGCCATGGCATGCTAGCCTGAGCAACACAAGTGAGACTCTGTCTCAAAAAACAAACAAAAAAATCTCACTGCAACCTCAAACTCCTGAGCTCAAGTGATCCTCCTGCCTCAGCCTCCCAAGTAGCTGGGACTACAGGCATGCGCCACTATACTCAGCTAATTTTTCTATTTTTGTAGACATGGGGTTTTGCTATGTTGCTCAGGCTGGTCTCAAACTCCTGGCCTGAAGCAATCTTCCCTCTTCAGCCTCACAAATTGCTAGGATCACAGGTGTGACCCACCTTGCCCGGCCTCTTTGCCATGAACTTCAAAATGTCTGTTTACAAACTCAAAAACTAAGCATAATTTTTTCTCTATGAATTTCTGCTATAACAAATGATAATAGTTAATATTCATTATATTTAATAATAGTGGGACTGCCTCATGGGGTTTTGGTGACAATTAAATGAGTTAATACATAGAAAGTGCCTAGTGCAAGTGATCATTCCACAAGTGTTTGCTGGCCAAGCGTTATTGCAAGCACTTTGCATGCACTACCTCATTTAGTCCCACAACAACTTCATGAGGTAGATACTGTTATTATTCTCTTGTTACAGATGAGGACACTGAGTCATAGTAATGTTACGTGGGTCACACGGCTAGCAGGTGGTGGGGCTGGACATCAAACCCAAGCAATCAGGCTCCGGATCCTGTCCACTACGCCATCCCACTTTTTCTTCTCAAGAGAAAATAGAAGAGCCACAGAAAATCAAGTGTAAGCATTTCAAAATATTATTGCAGGCCGGGCGCGGTGGCTCACGCCTGTAATCCTAGCACTCTGGGAGGCCGAGGAGGGCGGATTGCTCAAGGTTGGGAGTTCGAAACCATCCTGAGCGAGACCCCGTCTCTACTAAAAATAGAAAGAAATTAATTGACCAACTAAAAATATATATACAAAAAACTAGCCGGGCATGGTGGCACATGCCTGTAGTCCCAGCTACTTGGGAGGCTGAGGCAGGAGGATCGCTTGAGCCCAGGAGTTTGAGGTTGCTGTGAGCTAGGCTGACGCCACGGCACTCACTCTAGCCTGGGCAACAAAGCGAGACTCTGTCTCAAAAAAAAAAAAAAAAATATTATTGCAATACTCTACTTCAACATGCATCAGAAAAGTAAGATGGACTGGTGGATGGATCAAAGGATAAATGGATGGATCAATTATATAATAAGTGTATTAAAATGCTAATAGTAGGCCGGGCGCGGTGGCTCACGCCTGTAATCCTAGCACTTTGGAGGCCGAGGCGGGCGGATTGCTCAAGGTCAGGAGTTCGAAACCAGCCTGAGCGAGACCCCGTCTCTACCAAAAATAGAAATAAATTAATTGACCAACTAAAAATATATATACAAAAAATTAGCCGGGCATGGTGGCGCATGCCTGTAGTCCCAGCTACTCGGGAGGCTGAGGCAGTAGGATCGCTGAGCCCCGGAGATTGAGGTTGCTGTGAGCCAGGCTGACGCCACGGCACTCACTCTAGCCTGGGCAACAAAGTGAGACTCTGTCTCAAAAAAAAAAAAAAAAAAAAAAAAATGCTAATAGTAGAATAGTGAGTACACAGGTACTTGTAACAAATTCTTTCATCTTCTCTGTGTCTGAAATTTTCCATAGTAAAATGTTGAACACTCTTTCCCAAACATAACTGCAATGTATCTGCACCCTAAGAGACACTCAGGTGATTCTGCCTCTCGTTTTAAAAGTCTACCCTATCCAGCATCCCACTACATATGACGGCATACATTTTACTACTAAATTGTATAGGACAGACAAAGTGCCATGGGCTTCTGAAATAAGAATGATCACGTGGACTAGGCTGAAAAGTGTCCCCAGGTAATGTCACTGTGAGTCTCATTTCTGCAGATTGTGGCAAGTAGAGAAAATGGGAGAAAAAAGACTAACCTACTATATTTAGCACAGAGAAGGCCCCTGTGCTAATAATCAGTGAATCAACATTTTTAAAGGAGGTGACTTAGTCTGTTGGGGCTGCTATAAGAAAATACCATAGACTGGTGGTTTATAAACAACAGAAATTTACTTCCGGCCGGGCGCAGTGGCTCATGCCTGTAATCCTAGCACTCTGGGAGGCCAACGTGGGAGGATTGCTCAAGGTTAGGAGTTGAAACCAGCCTGAGCAAGAGCAAGACCCCATCTCTACTAAAAATAGAAAGAAATTAATTGGCCAACTAAAAATATATAGGAAAAATTAGCTGGGCATGACTGTAGTCCCAGCTACTCAGGAGGCTAGGGCAGGAGGATCACTTGAACCCGGAGTTTGAGGTTGCTGTGAGCTAGGCTGACACCACAGCACTCTAGCCCAGGCAACAAAGTGAGACTCTGTCTCAAAAAAAAAAAATTAAAAAAAAAAAAAAAAAAGAAATTTACTTCCTATAGTTCTGGATAGGCTGAGAAGTGTGACAGCAAGACACTAGCAGATAAAGTGTTTGGTAAAGACCTGCTTCTTCATAGGTGGCTGTCTTCTCGCTTCAACCTCAACAAGGTGGAAGGGACAGGGGATTCCTCATTTCTCTGGGATATTTTCCTTTTTCTTTTTTTTTTTACTTTTTGTATGATTTCTTTTACTATTATTTTCTTTTGTGACTATTTTATTTTTATTACATATACTAAAGGTGTACAATATGTTTTGATATATATAGTGAAAGGGTTACTATAGTCAAGCAAATTAAGGGCATTAATCCCATTTATAAGGGCTCTGCCCTCATGACCTAATCACCTCTCAAAGGCCCCACCCTTAATACCATCATCTTCAGCGTTAGGATTTCAGCATATGAATTTTGGGGAGACATAAACATTCAGTCCATTGCAGGAAGAAAGAAGCTGAATGCAAATTATTTGCAAATATTTAGATTATATCCGCAGGCTGTTAGTATGGATATCATGATAATAATAGCTAACATCAGTTGAATGCTTATCATATGCTCAGGACTATTCGAAACACTCTGCATGTTAACTAATTTAATCCTCTCACCAACTCTATGGGGGTAGGTCCCAATATTGTCCCTATTTTATAGAATATGTGCTGCCAAAGCAAGCACCCAATAGTGTCCCTATTTTAAAGATAAGGTAATTAAGGCACAGAGAGGTTAAGTAACTTGCATAAGGCAACACAGCTAATAAGTGATAGAGTCAGAATTGAAATCAGGCAATCTCATTTCCATACCACTTCCTTATATTGCCTTTTGTTAAGGTAGTTAATTCATAGTTAAGTAGTAAATTGAGAACCCTTCTATATTGCCCATTTAAATTTGAAACCAACTAAGAAGTAGACCCAGGAGTCAGAGATAAAAAAATGTTAGCTTTATTTCTGGCAAAAGCCAAGTTGAAGGATGTACAACCAAGTTGACTTCCTAATAGTTGCTGAACTAGTTAGACTTACCTACCCAGCCACCGGCAGCACTAAACAGGTGCGGACCTCATCCACAAATGTAGAGCATGTTCTGCTAAGGTCACAACATGGCAGAAACTGAAACGGGGGCTGGGCGTGGTGGCTCACGCCTGTAATCCTAGCTCTCTGGGAGGCCGAGGCGGGAAGATCATTTGAGCTCAGGAGTTCGAAACCAACCTGAGCAAGAGCGAGACTCCGTCTCTAATATAAAATAGAAAAAAACTAATTGGCCAACTAATATATACAGAAAAAATTAGTCCGGCATGGTGGCGCATGCCTGTAGTCCCAGCTACCTGGGAGGCTAAGGCAGGAGGATCGCTTGAGCCCAGGAGTTTGAGGTTGCTGGGAGCTAGGCTGACGCCATGGTACTCACTCTAGCCTGGGCAACAAAGTGAGACTCTGTCTCAAAAAAAAGAAAAGAAAAGAAACTGAAATGGGAATGCAACCTCTCTTCAAGGAGGCAGGTCTAACATGCATGGGTGTGGCGAATCCATACATGCCGAATTCCTTCTTCCAAACTCATCAGTCAGGTAAGTCAGTCTCCTTCCCTCAGTTGAGGAGGGAGTAAGAGGAAGACGCTCACAATTCTCTCCTGAAAATTCCTTCCCATACAAACATGTTGAGTAGGAAATAAGTATTTCCTCACCTAGCACTTATTAGTCTAGCTCTATAAGAATGAAAAAATACTAGTTACACACACATACACAGATACCGAAGTAATTTGGAAGCTTCTCAGAAAGCATATATAATATTTGAAATTGAAGTACCTTCAGGAGGGCCTGGAGGAGAGAAAAAGCTAGGAGGAAAAATTCTTCTTAAAACAATATATAATTGAGAAAATCCACTTACAGCACTAAGCACATTCCTGGCATGTGGTAAGTGGTCAATTAATCTTAACTCCTTTCATCATCATCATCATCCTCATCATGGTTGTTGTTCTGTGTTCGGCTACCATTTACTTTCTGTGTGAAAACACAAAACAAATAAAAGTAAAACCATTTAAATGGATTCCTAGCCACGTCTTGTCTAGATGACAGAAACATTTTACATTTCATAGCACTGTGAATTTTGCAAAGCAATTAAACATATATCATTTGATCCCCAGAACAACCCTGGTAAGGCAGATATTACAGTGGAAATTGCATCTTGTGCAGGAGCTAAACTCTAAAGTAACATGTAAGGTAAAAATCAAATATAATAAAATTAGCCACAAAACCCCTTAAATTTGCCCTTATATTAATAGTATAGAATACAAGCATACCATCTCTCCATTAATCTAATAGCCAGCTTTTCGTTTGGTCGAGCTCTAAACTGAATGTAATGGCTGACTTGCATTTAGAGCCATGCTGTACAAAACATAAGGGCAGCATATGTAAACACAAAGACCCCATTTTTGGCAGCAATTGGCCCACACTATAAAAGGTGTAAGGGAACTGAGATTAACCATGGAAACAGACAACTTTGTGCCACTCTTGCTTCAGTTCCCTGTATCTCATGCCTATTGAGTGGAATTCAGTGCAACTTCACATTTAAATGGTTTTTCATTCTCTCTCTTTCCTACCTTCCCCCTTACTTTTTTCTTTTCTTTTCTTTTTTTTTTTTGAGACAGAGTCTCACTCTGTTGCTCAGGCTAGAGTGAGTGCCATGGCGTTAGCCTAGCTCCCAGCAACCTCAAACTCCTGGGCTCAAGCGATCCTGCTGCGTCAGCCTCCTGAGTAGCTGGGACTACAGGCATGTGCCACCATGCCTAGCTAATTTTTTCTATATTTATTAGTTGGCCAATTAATTTGTTTATATTTATAGTAGAGACAGGGTCTCCCTCTTGCTCAGTCTGGTTTTTGAACTCCTGACCTCGAGCAACCTGCCCGCCTCGGCCTCCCAGAGTGCTAGGATTACAGGCTAGAGCCACCACGCCCGGCCCCCCCTTACTTTTTAAATGATGTTTGGTTTAATTGGAGTAAGCTAAACAGATACGTAAGTCTCCATCAGATTATAATAATCTAAGTCACCAGCCAGCAAACCCAAGTCATCTGACTTCTATGCCATCCTCTTTTATACATCCCCCCATTAACCCTATCGTGTAGCTGAGGTGGTTTTATGAGCTCAAAAATTAGGTATTGACCTAATCAGATCCAATCTAGGCAGATAGTGACTTCCCCCAGTGAAATCTTAGTGTGGCTCTAGACAAATGTTAAAATTACTCCACCTAGACCAGAGCTCAGCAAAGAGACATAAGGCACATGTCCTTGTTCTTGTGAAAATGCTATCATATCTTTAATGACTATTGTCAAGACCTCTCATCCACAAGACTGAAAAATATCCTGAAAGTGAAAACGTGATTTACCAAGCAGCACTGCAGAGTAAATTGTTTCACATTTGTTAAGTTGTGGGAACACAAAAATGATACCTAGCTCAGAGAGAAGGGACTGTGGTCTCAGCAACTTCATTTTTAAACATGAAATGTGACAACTACTTGGTATATATCAGAGAAAAAAATAAAGGTAGCCTCATGAAAATATGACCACTATAAAGCAGCAAAACTGTATAGTAATATAGCCACCATATTTGAGAATTCCAAATACATAATAGTAAATCTTCATGTTATGATCCCCATTTTGTAGATAAGAAAACTGAGATCAGAGAGGCTAAGTAACTTTGATCAAGATCACATAGTTAGGAAATGGCAGAGCCAGGATTTGACCCTAAGATTATCAAATCCAAAGCCCATGCTTTTTCCAGAATATCATTCTGTGTCTCAAATAAGAAACCCTCCCTAGGAAAAGAATCAATTTGGAAAACATAGCATAGATATCTGTTAAATGACAAGTGTTTAGCTCTTAAAACTAATAAACGCTTCTCAAACTTCATCTCATTTAATTTAAGAATTTTTTTTTTTTTTTGAGACAGAGTCTCGATTTTTTGCCCAGGCTAGAGTGAGTGCCATGGCGTCAGGCTAGCTCACAGCAATCTCAAACTCCTGGGCTCAAGCAATCCTACTGCCTCAGCCTCCCCAGTAGCTGGAACTACAGGCATGCACCACCATGCCTGGCTAATTTTTTCTCTATATATTAGTTAGCCAATTAATTCCTTTCTATTTATAGTAGAGACAGGGTCTCGCTCTTGCTCAGGCTGGTTTTGAACTCCTGACCTCGAGCAACCTACCCACCTCGGCCTCCCAGAGTGCTAGGATTACAGGCGTGAGCCACCGTGCCTGGCCTAATTTAAGAATATTTTAAAGCAACAGAAAAAAATGTAACCCATTACATAAGTATATTGAAGATTTTGCACTAGAATTATGGTTCCCAAAATTGAAGGTGGATTCGATCACAGTCTCCTGTAGGCCTTCTTCAAGTTATTCACTGGGCCTCATGGGTGGTAGTAGAAGAGAATGATTCAGTCTGAAATACAGCATATAGCATCAATATCAGAGTAAAGGAGTTCTCAAACTGATGGAGATTTGAATGACAGATAGCTTAGAAAGACAGATATCTTAAATCAAGACAAAAGTAAAATCAAGGTTTGAAAAAACTCTAAATTTTTTAACAGTTACTCAAAAAGATAAAATTTTGAAATGATAGTTATCATACTATAATTCTTTCTTTTTCTCAGCTCAGTTTTCAATAGTGGTCTTTACATGGGATTCCAAGTTCAATGTCAGGACTAGGACTAGGAATTCCTCTTGTCTTTTAATCCAATCTATTAACTGTTCTACTCAATTCCCTCCAGCAATAAGAGCAACTTTATCATAAAGTCATAATTCCTGATGTATGTGGAAAGGTGATGCCGTTGAAGTACCATCAATAAAGCAGATGTTTCACAGTGGTTGTGATTAATTTCTGCTGATCTTGATACTACCTTGCTCTTGTAACCAACATTTACATTTGCAAGATGGTAGATTTGAGGGATGGTTTACTGGTATAATCTGTAACAGTGGCAAAGAAAGAAGCTGAAAGAGCTATGTAAAGACTAAATCAATGGGAAATACGCAATTGGGATATAAATTTGCAAAAAATGCATGAAATGTATAATACAAAAGAGCACATTATCTTGATCCCAATTGGAAGACAATGGCCTAATAATCTAGGATTCTTCTTCTTTCTGTTTCTCTATACTAAATAGTGGAATCTGCATGAATATCTTTCAGAGAAGACATCTAAGTTCCTAGTTTTGTATGGTGAATGGTTTAGATGACAGATATGTAAGAGATAACTTTTATGCCAAAAAATACAGCAATGACAGAGAAAAATGATTTAACTTTTAAGGTTTTTGGTTTTTTTTTTGAGACAGAGTCTCACTCTGTTGCTCAGGCTAGAGTGCCGTGGTGTCAGGCTAGCTCACAGCAACCTCAAACTCCTAGGCTCAAGCAATCCTCCTGCCTCAGCCTCCTGAGTAGCTGGGACTACAGGCATACACTACCATGCCCAGCTAATTTTTTCTATATATGTGTTTTTAGTTGGCCAATTAATTTCTGTTTTTAGTAGAGACAGGGTCTCACTTTTGCTCAGGCTGGTATTAAACTCCTGACCTTGAGCGATCCTCCTTCCTCGGCCTCCCAGAGTGCTAGGATTACAGGCGTGAGCCACCATGCCTGGCCTGATTTAACTTTAAAAAAATTTTTTTGTCTGGTTAAAAAGCAAGAACACAAAATTCTAACAACTATTCCATAAGATTTTTACCACCAGTCTAGTCTGAACCTAACCCCTGGTGAGGTAGTAGGTAACTAAGGCTCTCCAAGTAGATCTCAAAGCAAGGCCCATGGACCACCCTGGAACAATTGTGCTGAATACAGAATCCAGATGCTTTCTGAAAGCTTTAGCTTTTGCTCAGCTTTCCCCACAAACAGTAGTTTCAATGTAGGTAGAAGCCAAATCACTTTTGCCCACAATCTCCTGTGGCGCTTCTTCAAGTTATTCATCAGACCTCATGGGTGGTAGTAGAAAGGAATGATCCAGTCCCTTATCATTTTGAAACGATAGTTACTATACTATAATTGCTTTCTCTCTTTTTCTCAGCTAAATTTTTCAATAGTGGTCTTTACATGGGCTTCCAAGTTCAATGTCAGGACTAGGACTAGGAATTATGAGGCCCGGTGAATAATTTGAAGAAGCCCCACAGGAGATTGTGTGCCAAAGTGGTTTCTTTGTATTTCTAGGTAAAGAAACCCAATATATGGTAATATGCCCATCTTTAATATGAAAATCTGAGCCAATGACTCTCAAATTCACTATTCTTTATTAAGGAAATAAAAAGGTTCTATAATAGAAAGACAATTTTACAAATAAAAATGCCCCTAAGTGGAATGGATTGTTTTGTGAGGCAGTGGTTCCTCTTCCATTGGAAAAACTGGAGAAGAAGATGGCTGAAAACCAAGGTGTTCTGGAGGGGTTTCTCTATCATGTGGGAGGTGAAACTGGCTGCTGGTATTTCAGGCTGGGAGAAGTTTTCCACTAATTTCACAATGAAGAGAAAACATGCCAGGAAATCCAATTATATCATGAGCAGTTGATGGGTCTTACACTTTTTAGATCTCTAATAAATGCTTTTTAAATTCATTTATTTAAAAAATTAACAGGGTGTTTATAAAAGCATTTGTTATACAAAAAGGGAGCTGAAGAAAAGAAATGGAAAGAAAACAGACTCCAAAACTCTTGCGAAAGACTTGATTTGATCAAGTAACAGCCTTCAAGATTCCCCGTGCCCGCCCCATGGTTTGAGGCTGTCATTGATTAGACAAATAATTTGGATCCTCGGCCTCGTGCTCAGCAATGCGAGGCAGTGGGGAGCTCACCAGGAACTCAGAGGGCATCGGTGATAACAATGGTTCATTAGTTGGCATGGTGGGCTCCACGCAGGATCAACTGATAACAATGGTTCATTAGTTGGCATGGTGGGCTCCAAGCGGGCGGGGAGGCTCAGGAAGGCTTCCCGGAGGAGGTGTGGCACCTGGGTGGAGCTTGAGAGCAAAGAGAAAATTGGGGGTTTGAGGTTGCTCTAGCGCTGACGGTAGAACTCCCTGCGAACCTAGGCACGCGCCCCTTGCAGAAAAGGGTAACAGGGGCTCTTTTGGAGAAAACTGAGTCTTGCCTACCATCAGTTGAGAGTGGGAGGGACGAAGGGAGGGAAAGAACCAAAGCTCCCCTCTTCAATACGACGTGCACCGCAGCTCCGGTCGCCGGACCCCGGGAAGGAGAACTCCAAGTGCCGAGTCCGCACAAGTAGCAGCGACAGGGGCCCAACCGCGGAAAGCATACTTCTCACTGTGCTTTGGGGTCGGGCGAGCAGTCCAGGGTTGGGGGCACTCCCGTCCACCCCCCAGCCTGGCCGGGTGGCCGGGAGTCCTCCTGCTAGAGCTATGGTCTAGTGCGCAGCAAACTTGCTCCAGGTTCCCCAGAGATCCCAGGCTGGGTCGCCTCGGCTGCCCAGGTTCACTCGGCGGGGATTTACAAGTCAACGGCGGCGCCGAGGGACAGGGCCCGGCGGCAAGGCCCCAGCGCGCGCCCGCCGCACGCCCATCTCCGCTGCGGGTGCCTTTTACAGCTCTGCGTCCTCCCTAATGAATTCGGATTCTCCTCTCCTTTCCGGCCCTCCAGGCAGGGGGAGCTGGAGTCCCGCAGGCCGCGCCTTCGAGGCTGGCGAGGGGGTGGTCTCGGCGTGGGCTGGGGGACGCCCGTGGGGACCCACCGCCGACACGGCAGTGCTGCGGCTGGCCCGCTGGGTGAGGGGAGCTTCCGGCCCGCAGTTTTTGCCTCCTTCCCTCCCAAATGACGAGGCCAGGAGGAAATGGGGCCGTGGGTCCCCACCGCCCCGCGGCGCCCGCGGGTGAGCGCAGAGCCGGCGGCCTAGGCCGCGGGAAGCCCCCAGGTCTAAGTCTACCTCCCCCCGGAACGGAGTCCCGCTCGGCCAGCGCCTGTGTCTTTTTTCTGCTCCTCTCCACCCTTCCCAACCTTCCTTGACCCAGTGTTTGCTGTTTTCATTTCCTCCGGTGGCGCAGTCTACCCGGGTAACAAACGCCTTTTCCTGCTTGATTTCCGTGGCTTACGCTTGGGCTGCCGAGTGGCCTTGGGCAAGTCACGGGGCCTCCTGGGTGGGCCTGTGTGAAGAGAGGGAGAGGTTGATCCCCGAGGCGCCGTCTAACGCCGATATTCTAGGACTGTTCTTTTCTGAAGAAGCGTCCGAAATTGAGCTCCTGAGGGCTTGGGCAAGGAAATGAAGGTGACCCCTTCCTCCCCACCTCGCCATGCCCCGATGGGGCTGGATGCATAGGCCCAAAGTCAGCTGGAAAAGAACTTTTGATACCGGTTTTATGTTAAAGTGGGGTAGAGGCCTCATTTACCTCTTCATTTAGGAAAATTCTAATGTAAGACCCCTCCTCGGAGGAAATAAAAATGAGATGGTTGTGCTTCTTTGAGACATCCTGGCTGTTTTTACATTTCTTTTCCAATTTTGTTCGGCGCACCCCAGGGAGCAAAGAATGGCTTGTACATTCCTAAGAGGGCGAGGGGAGTGGGAGTGGCGAAGAGAGAGTTGGCTCCGGGTGTAACTCTGCCAACTGTCGGAGGGCGGCGAAGGGAGGGTGGTCTTTTACGCGGGGTTGGAATCTGGTTACCTTTAATTTGCCTGCACGGCCGCTTCTTACCCTAATGGGCGTCTGTCAGCGGAGGGCTCGGGTTTCCCCACTTGCCTCAGACGGTGGAAGCATGGGGGCACACCGCAAAGCAGACAGCTCTGCCGGAAGGAGATATGCCTGGCCTGTGGGGCTGGGGGATGCGGGTAGAAGGGTAGGTGGACACCATGGGCTTTTCCTAAGGCGTGGTCGAAGAACTCAACTCCAGGAGGAGGCCCTACGTTTTAAAAGCCTCTTCTGACCAGCTTCTCATTTGCTCCATCTTTCCAGGCAGCCGGGGGCCAGGGCAGGTTCTATGACCCCTCTTAGAAAAACCCATTTTTTCACACCTAAAATCGAGTTGTTCAAAATCAAGCCAAACACTACTGGTGCTTGGAACAGAGTTGTTTCTGTGTCCAGAGGCTTTTTTTTTTTTTTAAACCAAACTCTACATGCCCTCAGCTCTTTATAGTTCATAAAATATTTTTCACTAACGCTCACCTAAAACTCTGCAAGCCCAAGCGTCAGGCAGACACATTGTCATTGTAGAGTCAAGGAAAGGGGGGGGGGGATTCAAAAAGAAACTTAGCAGTTTGTACAAAGTCACAGTTAGGAAATGCTTAATCCCTGAATCCAGCACCTTCTGCAAGGCCTGTCTTCCCACCATCCCATTTCTTCCTGCCATCCCCTACAAGGAAAGAGACACCCACCACCACCGCACACACCCAAACTGGGCCTGGCACTCTCAGCATGCCCTTCCAACCCCCCTCCCGTCACTACTTTATGTTGCAGTTTGCACCACCACGGACACAGGTGGGGTCAGTCGACACATGGCTCTGGAACCAGCTTTCTGTCAGCTCACACACTCTTCAGGACAGTGTCTCAACTGATGCACTTTAAAACACCCCCACAGCCCCCTCCCCACATAGCGTTTCATGTTCTCCTCACTGCCAAGACTCTTTCCATAAACCATGTAAAATAAATAACCTCAAATATAATTCTTAATTGCTTCCAAGTTAATGTTTCCTCATCACTAAACTTTATTACTTCCCAATCTTTAGGGACACACTCCCCCTGGGGACTCTGTCCCCTCCAGTAGACAGGCTGAGGAAAGCAACTTCTCTGAAATTCGACCTGAGCGCCCCCGGCCCAGGGATGAGCAAGGGTGACGGGAGGCTCAGACCATGCGAGGGAAAGAGAGGCCTTTGAGGGCTGGAGGTGGACCCCCAGAGACAAATCGGGAAGTTTTCCGTCTGCTCGTCGCCCCCTAGAGGCCACGTCTGCTATCGCATCGAGAGCCCTGCACAGCCGGTACAAGTATTTCACGCTACTCTTCGCTCAAATTTCCCTGGATATCCAAATCTACTCTTCGGTCCCCGAGGGACTGGGTGCGGGGGCCCCACCTAGGAACTCCGTCCTGAGGATGCTTGAGAGGCCACAGGCCTCGAGACTGGATTGATTTCCTAGAAATGAGTGTCAGAGGAAATGGAAACGTGTCTAAATTTGTGTGTAGCCGAAAGCTAAAATCTTCCCTATAAAAATCAACCCGTTCCCTCCTTTCGTTGCAAATAAATCTGCCCCCTTTCCTATAGTTTTTTTTTTCTTAAGTGGAATAAAAAGCAGATATCAATCGTGTTGCCTTTAAATCTCAATGCGAGAGCTGTTTCCAGTGCCTTTCGTCGCAGGTGCCTGGGTTCCATACCATCAAACGTGGGCTTCAAGCTTCCCCCACCCGCACCCCGCCCCACCACTAAGTGCTTGTGATCATTGTCTATGATATCTGCATTTCCCTTTCTGCTCGAAACCTCCGTAGTTTATAAAAAGCTTAAGTCAAAAAGAGCTTTTGAGGACGTTACGGACAGACCTATCTTCCTGACATCTACCAGGACTTTAAACAGCAGCTGGCCGGCTGGGGTTCTGGGTCTGAGAGTCCCCTACTGTCCTAGACATAAAGAACGGGGGCCATTTCCAGGCTGTGGCTCAAGGGTAAGAAGTGGCTGGAAGGAAAGTTGCCGGCGGCTCTCCTCGACGCTCCGCCGGCTAATGAATGCGTCGCTGGAAAAAGCCCTGCGAACCGAGTGGCTGAGTGTCACGCCGCGGGCGCAGGCTCGGCCGGCATCGCTGCTATGCGCGGAAATATGAGCGAGTAATTTTATAAGTAACAAAGGATCAGAGATGGAATGAGGCCCCTGTTATCCAATGTCATTTAGAAGCCTTGGATCAGCAGCTTCTTGAAGCTAAAAGTGAATTCAAGAAGCCCTGCCTTTCCCTTTTCCCAGGGGGTGTCAGCTAAATTTAGAAATAACCTCTACGTGTTTGCACAAATCATGTACCATTTGCTGTTTGTGTAAAAACCGATTAGCCAGACACAACTGTGAAACAACTTGTTACTTTTATAGCTGCAACACACAAACAAATTTAGATCCGTTTCGTTTTCCTTGTAAAAGGAGATTAGAAGGGACCCGCCCGGAGGCCGTGTGGTCCACAGTCTCTTCTTGGTGACGGTTGCCGTCGCTCCGCACTCCCGATCTCGAAGGAATGTTTACTCAGGACACAATAATGTTTACTGTTTACCAGGAAATCTGATTCGGTGTTTGCAAGGAAGTGTCTTTCAAAGAGAGCCCCTAGCCCACGGCGGCAGCGGAGAGACAGGGCTCGGATCGGCGGTGGGGAGGCCACGCCACGACCGGGGAGCCCAGGTGGGCCACAACGCCGGGGACGGGCCGTTCCACAAACAGGACGCGCACAGGGCCGGGCTGACAGTGCTGCTGCCCGCTCCAGCTTTAAAAAGCGATTTCACACAAGTAATTGTAACAGCTAAATTAATTACAAAATAATTAGAATTGATGCCGTTTGAGGATACGCTGATGGCGGGGAGAACGGGCCTCCTGCATCAAGACGTTTCATTTCTACTTTAATATTTTTTTAAGAGAAAGGTGTAAACGGCCGAAATGCATATTAGAAATAATCTACGAGGACCTTCCCCGTTCCTGCCCCACAATCTCGCATTTCACACTAACCTAGCCTAAGGTAAAGAAAAAAACAGGGAAGAGGTGATGTGCAGCTGTTTTTAAAAGGGTATTAAGGCCACCATTTCTTGGGCCTCAAAAAGGTTTGGGGTTGGAGGGAGGGGAAGCATCTATATAAATCCTTTAGAAATCCAATTACGTTATGGATTGATTATTGCCATAGAAAAGAGGTATCTTATTTGAAAATATTATGAAAATAAAACTATGCTATTATCTATCAGGTTAATATAGATAATACAATCCCACTGCAAAATTTAAAATGTCATAACATAAAATTTTAAAAATCAACTGGATTTATTTACCACTTTTACTTAAGGAATGAAAAGAAATAATTTCTAAAATCTAAGATTTAAATAATGAAAACAGAGATGTTTGGAATTCACTTACTTTTGAAAGGATAATTGAAATGACCAAGAACTCTCTCATTTGGGAAGTTTTCTTTGTGGAAGATACTAGTCTGGTCTTTTAAAAAATTTTTTTAAAGACTATGCTCTTGTTTAGGTGTTTTTAAAAAAAATGATAGTTTTATCTACAGAACTGTCTGATCAATTAGATTTAATGGGTTGATATGAATGAGATTATCGCTCACATCCGCATTTTATGTGAAAACTAAAAGAAAAATATTAATATCATTTAAATTAGACACTCTTTCTTCAATTAAAAAATCTTTTTACATTCAAATTATAAATTAGCATAAGTTTGAAAAGATCCTCACTTCAAATTCCTCGATTTTCTGGGGAAAATAAAAAGCAAATACCATTTAAAAATCTTGCCATTTACTTCAGACACCTAAATAAACACTAGGCTGAGCATTTTAAAAATTTATTTACAAAGTTGTGTACAACACGATGGAATAACATTTAGAATACCATATATATTCATTCATATATAAACAGACTTTTATAATAGAATGACACTTTTCGCCTTTTTGAAAATTTTTTATATTTAAAATCTGTCAACGTCTCTATACATTCTTTTTCTCAGATAAAACTGCGGAGAGTGAACCTTCAAAAAAATGAAAGTTCAGAGCTCTAAATCTACTGAATTTGTTTTTTCTTAAAAAAATAAAAACCACAAAAGGAAAGGCAATAATTTTTATACAAATATGTACAAAGAATTTCCCTCCCATCCCCACGGTACTGAGAGCAGGCGCCGTCGGGGTGCATTTTTGGAATATTCGGTTTTCGGTTTTACCTGTACGAAAAGCTATTCCCGGCGGGCGCGCGGTGAGTTTGCTCGGCCAGCTTAGGTGTGCGCGAGGGGGTGGAGGCCGTGGAAGGTGTTGGGGGGTCAGGGGAGAGGAAATGGGGGAGAGGCAGAGTCCGGATTGGGCAGGGGGACCGGGACCGGGGCGGGGCGCGCAGCCTGGAAGTGCCGCCGCCGCTCAAGGCCGCCGCTGGGCCCTGGGTCCCGGCCACCGGCGCGTCCCTATTGCGCGGGCCATTTGGCTTGAGCGGCGGCGGCAGCGGCGGCGGCGGCCGAGGCTGCGGGCTGCAGAAACTGTCCGGAGAGCGGCACGCTCAGGATGGGCGCAATGGTAGCGGTCGTCCGGCTCAGCGACAGCGGCTGGTGCGTGGCCATGAGCGCTGCCGACTGCACGGTCCCGGGCGGCCGCAGGAAGGACTGCGTCGTGCTGCCGCCCCCGCTGCCCCCCGTGCCGCCGGCGGCCCCAGCGCCAGCAGCCGAGCCCCCGGGAGCCGCCGGGCCCCCGCCGATGATGTTCTCTATGCTGAACGACGGCCGCGCGCTCGGCTCAGACTTGATGAGCGACGCCGTGGTGCCCGCGGCGCCCGCCGTGCCCGCAGCGGCCGCGGCGGCGCCCAGGCTGTTGAGCTGCAGCTGCAGGCCCGGGCCGAGCTGCGAGCCGAAGGCGGCCGCCTTGCGGCCCAGCTCGCCCGAGGGCAGCAGCGGCACGGCGGGCGGCAGCACTGGCGCCACCGGCGGCAGCGCGTACGGGTACTGGAGTGCCGCGGCCGCCGCCGCCGCCGCCGCGGCCGCCGGGTGCGAGTAGGCGCCGGCTGCAGCCGCCGGGTGCAGGCCGTAGGGGCGGCCGTAGGGTCCCGCGGCGCCCGCAGCCGCGGCCAGGCTGTAGGCGCCGAAGCTCTGCATCATGAGCGCCGTCTGCTCGCGCAGGTGCTCCTGCTGGTGGCGCTTGAAGCGTTTCCGGCGCCGCAGGAAGCTGCCGTTGTCGAACATGTCCTCGGACTGGGGGTCCAGAGTCCAGTAGTTGCCCTTGCCCGGGTTGCCCGGCTCGCGGGGGATCTTGACGAAGCAGTCGTTGAGCGAGAGGTTGTGGCGGATGCTGTTCTGCCAGGCGGGGAACTTCTCCCGGTAGTAGGGGAAGCGGTTGCTGATGAACTCGCAGATGCCGCTCAGGGTCAGCTTCTTCTGGGGGCTCTGCAGGATGGCCATGGTGATGAGCGCGATGTACGAGTAGGGCGGCTTCACCAGGCTGTTCTTGGGCTTGCTCGGGGCCAGGCCGCCCGCGGAAGCACCGCCCGCGCCGGGTCCGCCGCCGCTCGCGCCGCCCTCCTCGCCGCCAACGCCGCCCTTGCAGCCGTCCGCCTCGGGAGCGCCCGCGTCGCCCCCTGGCCCGGCGCCGGCTGCCTCCTTGGGCAATGCCAGGGGCTGCTGATGGGGCGGCTGAGGTTGCCCGTGATGGGGCGCAGCCGGCGGCACCTCGTCCGCCTCGTCCAGGCGCAGCTCGGGCGGCCCCGCTGGGCTATCGCAACCGGCATCGCTGTCCTTCTCCTCCAGCCCGTCGTCGCCCTCGCCCACCACATCGATGTCCACGTCCTCGGCCGTCAGCACCGTCTGGCCGGACATGTCGCTGGCGCTGCCGCTGCCGGAGAGGGTCATCCCTCCTCGGGGTTGGTAGCGGCGGCGGGGAGGGGGCAGCCGGCGATGGCGGTGGTCAGGGGCTGCCGCGGAGCTCAGGGGAAGAGGATTTGGGCGCCCCCGAAGGACTGGGGGCAGAGAGAGGGGAGGGGGCCGCAGGTGGCTCGGGGCCCGCCCAGCGCGGCTCACACTCGGCGGCCCCGCATCGTGCGGCGCGGGCGCTGCCGTCTGCCCCCCACGGCCGCGCTCCGCGAACTCCTGCCGTCCCTGGCGCTCGGGTACTAGGCACTCGTTACCGCTCCTGGCCCCGGCGGCTTCTCCACGCCGCGCCCCCTCACTTAGCCCGCCTTCCTCGGCCTCTAGCCCGGGCGTGGGGCGCAGGAGCGGTCCTGGAGGGCGCGGGACGCCGGGCGCCGAGCAGCTCGGGAGGGCGCGGGCAGGGGCAACCGCAAGGGGGGGGTGTCAGGGACGCCGAAGCCCCCGTAGTCGAAAGTCCCGTTTTAAGGACTGGCCTGATAGATTACTTTCTACTTAAAGATCCAGCGGGAGGCGGGGCCACGTGACCGCGCGTGACGTCAGGGCCGCCGCGGAGCCGGCCAAACTCAAGTTGGTTCAGGGAATTGTCAACAAAGGGACGGGAGAAGCGCAACTCTGCACCGCACCGTGCGCCAGCATCCCGCAGGCCCCGAGGGCGCTCCGGCCCGCCCGGAGCCCCCGGCCCACGCTGGAGCCTGGCTCAGGGGCCCAGAGAGCGTGTGGGTGTGAGTGTGGGTGGGCGGGTGGGTGCGGTGGGTGTGAGCGACTAAGGGCCGGGGCCTGGGAGCGTCCGCGGGACCGTGCCCTGCCTTCCCCGCCCCCTCCCTTCCCCCTCTCCTTCCCACTTTGCCTACACTCCTCAGATAGACAGGGACCGGGCAACATAGAACGAGATTCCCATCCCATTTTTTAAAAAGAAAAACTTAGTAATCTTTGTTCCTTTTTGTTTGATTGCTTTTACCTCTAAAGAGAAGAACGGCGCATCGAGCCCACTCTTGCTAATTAGACCTCAGACCCTTCTCCATTCTCACTGCTCATTCCAGAGAAGACACCTGCTGAGGTGTCTCCCGCCTCCCCCCGACCCAGACCTCTCAGATCCAGCCTTCGCTTTACCGGCTCGTTGCGGGCGTGTTTTTCTGTATATATTTTTTCGCGCGGCCACAACAGCATCAGCTGGGGTTCCCGAAGGTCTGAAAATGGCTATTGATTAATCTATTAGAATAGTTGCCGAGAGAAATAAAAACGACGTAAAATAACAGGGAACCTATAAATAAAGAAGCCATAACTGGCTGCTTGGAGTTGTTAAACGACTTAGCATATGAAAAAGTCGGAAATGAGGCGCTGAGGAAGGAGCCGGGATTGGCGGCGGCCCGGGTAAGTCTAGTGGAGCCTGGAGGAGGCCTCGGGCCTGCAGGTTAGACGCCGCGCCCCTCCCGGGGCGGCTGAAGTGCCTACAGTGCGGGGCGCGGACGCGGGCTGCCCAGGCGGCGGGTACGGCCTCGGGAGAATCTGGGCGACCTCGGGCATGCTGGCGGGCTGGGCTCTGGGCTGCTGGGAGCTAACGTGGATTCTCTCCTGTTAAGACGTAGACAGACCCTCCAAGACTTGACTTCCGCGGAAACCAGCGGCAGAGCGAGTGCAGGACGAGGCGAGGATGTGTGGCCGGTACACAAGGAGTTTCCTTGACAAGGAAAGTCACCGATGGTAGGAAAAACTGTGGGCATTTCACTGGGACGGGCGGACGGCGGGGGTTAGGGGAACACGGCAGACCGACCCTGGGTGCGTGGCTGGGGCACGTGGACCTCACGCCTTCACGGGTAATCAGTGTCCCTGTCCAGGCGAGCCCCCGACGCGCCAACTCTTTCCTCCCGCATTTAGGCCATCTAGTTTCAAGCCGCAAGCGCCGGCCGGGTGTCTGTACACTGAGGCCTGGGAGGGGAGCGCCGGCCTCGCCAGAGGAAGGAGCACCAGGGAAGAAGGTCCGAGAGGAAATAATCAGTGAAATATTTACAGAAGACAAGACGATGGGAAACTGATTTAATTCCTGGTGGATACAGGTGCTTCTGATTTCCTCAGTCTGTGTCTTCCCACCCACGACCCCTCTTTTCCCTGGCTTAGATACACCAAAAAAATTAACTCAATAAAATAAAAAAAAAATCTGTAAACTTACTTCATTACAGGCATTGCGACACAGATTGACTTTCATCCCCATTAGACAATTCCCTCAGGTATGACACTAGCCCATTGGCTCCTGATTTCACAGGATCTTCCAGGTTGGGGGTGGGGGCAGTGACTCCATCCCGAGATGCCAGAGAATCTTCACGGTTTTTCTGTATCTAAATGAGCCCGGGGTTGCACCTGGCCCTAAAACGCATCTGAGAGTTGATTTCCGCAGCTGCACAGCTTTGTGTCTCCCAGGCCCCGAACCGTTTACAAATGCTGTCTAGACAGCCTCCCAAGAAACCGATCCGAGCTGCAAACCCACCGCCCTAGGCTGCAGAGGTCGCGGCTACAACTGCCTGAGCAACCCAAAGGAAGGTCAGAAGGACAAAAAGAAAATAAAAAAGGCCGAAATTTACACATTCAGAAACTCCTTTTGCTCTGCTTGGGTTGCCCAGCCCGAGAGGCAGGCGCGGGGCACATTGCGGGCCCTACCGCGGCCTTGGTGGCTGGGCCTGCGTGGACACGTGCGTGTGTATGAGCGCGGGAAGGTGGTGGCTCCAGGGCTGCCCTCGCCAGTCTTCTTAAAGTAGCCTCCAAATGAGCCTAATTTCGATTCCGCCGCCCACCGGGTCTGGCTCTCGGGACTCCCTCCACATCGCTGGTCGCTGCCTCTCACCCTCCCTCCGCCACGGCCCGGCCTGATCCGTCCATCCCCACTGTCTCCTTGGAACCTCCCTGGGGAGGGGGGTGGGGGATGAACAACTCCCAGCTGCCGGTTCCATTTGTTGCGCTTTTTTCCTTCGACACAATAAAAGTCAAATTAATTGATTCATACCATTAATTACGGCGCGTAGCGTGAAAAGCAACGCTTCCCCTCGGTTAGAGATCTATTGTGCTAATCTCTTGTTCAATCAGTGTTACCATCTGATGCCGGGTCCGACCCTTACAGAAACTTTTCGACTCGATTAGCTAAATGATGAGACGTGCAGGACCTACTGGCTGCGGCCCCGACGTACCGCGCCCGCGCTGGCCTAACGGCTTAATATCGATTTCCAGCGAGGCGGCGGATTTTTCCGCGGCCACACTAGGCTCGGGAACCGGCGGCCGGTTCCCTCCTTCCCTGCGGACAGCAGAAGCTGCACAACCTCCCGGGGCGGGAAGGAGGTGAAGGGCAGCCCAGGTGGGAGACTGGAAGGTTCCTGCTGTCCTGGACGCGGGAGGCGGCCGCAGCGGAAGAGTCCGAGCCCGACGCACTGTAGGGTCCTGCCCAAAGCCGGCTAGATTCGGGCTAAGTAAATTCTGTTAGCCACATAATTGCAGTTTGCAGCTAAAAGCCCACAGGTCGTCAGTTACCGCCAAACTTTAAAACAGGGATGGAAGAAGTGAGACAAACAAAGTGAGACACGGTGGGGGCAAGAAAAATGTGACAGAGGGAACAGAAATGGCGTGAGGGGAGACGTGGGTAAACAGTTTCTTTGTCTCAAAGGGTTATTGGTGGAGCTAGAAGGAGAACGAGTACACACAAACACACACAATTATGAGTGTCTACTTGAGTCTCAACAAGCAAACTTCCTAGCAGAGATTTAAAGAGGAAGATGGCAGCCAGCTGCCTCGCCTGCTCAAGTGTTTGAAACATTTCAACCGAAGGAGAGTAGAATGAAACTCCGTCGGTCCTTCCTGGGGCGGGCAGAGGACGTCGTACCCAAAAGGGAAAGCCACCGGGACGTGGTCTGGGTTGGGGGCGGGATCTAGGTTCTAGCAACAGGAGGCAAGAAGAGTGGAGTCCGAATCGATAGGAAGGAAATTGAGACGTCTCCAGGGGAGGGGAGAGATTTAGTGTGTGCTTTCGGGTGGGGGGAGATGGGGGAGGAAGTGGATGGAAAAATTTATGATGGAGAAGAGGAAATTAATTACAGCTCAATTTGAGTTCTTAAGTGGTCAACACGGGAGGAGGGGCACGGTGAGAGAGCAGAAGATGGAAATGGCCCACCTACCCCTCGCCGGGCCCAAGCGAACCCAGATGCCCTCTTTCTCCTCCTTTAATTCAGAGACCATGCCAATGGCTTGAATAAATCGTTGGCGCGATGTGAAATAGAATCATCATGCCCGAGCGCGGGTGCAATTTTCTTACGATCCGGGGAGTTGGGACCAGGTTCTTTAGGGTGAAAGGAGCGCCCCCCACAGAGAGCAGCTACTGTCTCTCTAAGACAGGAAACAAAACCTGGATGCAGCCACTTGGAAAATACCTCTATGTCTTCTACCCCCTCCCCAAACAAAGTCGGCTTCTTCTAGACGATCCTCATAGATTACTTAAACTATCATCGGCCTCTTTGGACGACCGCCACCGAGGAAGGTGGGGAGGGCAGAGTTGATACCTTGAGGCCCCAACCAACCCAGATTATTTCCATTTCCCACGGGGTGAGATTTTCAACTTCCTTCCCACCACCATCACCCTTGTATACCCCTCCAGATCTCTTTGGCGTTAAAAAAAAGAGAGACTAATTTAATGTTCTTGTTTGGATTTGCATCTCAAAACTTCATTTATTTTCAAGGTGTCTGCCACTCAGGGTCCACGCCAAGGCGCCTATAAATGGCTAGAGACCAAAAGCAAAGGAGAGACAGAGGAAGAGAGAGAGGATGGTTTCGAATTTATTTATATTGGAAATGTATAAACATCCATTCTGTAAAAGGCAACACGTTTAATTAACGATGAGAGAGCAGTTAGGGGCAGAAAGCTAGTAAAATTGTGTGATAAATTTATGGCATTGTTAGCGTGCTTTTAATTATGGCTATTATGTTAATTATTTCACATTAGCATGGAGTTATCAGCAGCATGTCAGATTTAATCAAAACGAGCCTTTCTCTCGAAAATTGTTCTTTTCATCCGCGAGGAGAAAGGTCCTGGACAGAATCGGGGCTTAAAAATGACTTGGCATTGAGAGCCGGAGTCTTTCCGACAGTTTGGAGCGACGCGGCCCGGCCCGGCTGTCCGCTGGGTCCCTCCAGGCTATCTGCAGCGCGGAGGAGCTGAGGACGGGGTTTTTAGGAATTCACCATTTTCACCCCCTTCGGAGCCGACACTTCATCATGCGAGATCATTCTGTCAAACAATATGATGCTGCTCATTTTTATCTGTCCCGCTTTACAAAATCCCCATTCAGCCGGCCGAGGAGCAACAAAAGCCTGAGAGCAGCTCGGCGGCCGCTGGCGGCCACAGCCTCCCCGGCGCGCAAGAAAGAAAGGCGAAAGGGGCCAGGGAAAGCAGGCGGCGGGCGCGCGCCCCTCGCCGCCCGAGGGAACGCGGCCTGCGGGGCCCGCGCGCCCAGGTGGCGGGTCCTCGGGTGTGGCCCGGGCGGGGCACGCCTCTCTCCGGCCGGCGCCCGCCCAGGGTCTCCCCGCGGGCGGAGGGCGAAAGCACCTTTTCCTCCCCGCGAGCGACTCGCCCACCCAGGCCACATCGATTTCTTAATCACCGCCGATCGATTTATTGGGAGCAAATAAATAGCCCGTTTTGGCAACGTTTCAATTGTTGGCTTGATGGTCGGGGCGCTGACGCAGGAGGGCGGGCAGGGCCGCGGGGCGCGCGCGGGAAGGGGCTTGTGGGAAGGCGGGGAGCGTAGAGGCCGAGCGCGACCCGCCCCGGGAGCCTCCGGTGGGGCGCGCGGGCCGCCCGCCGCCAGTCCCCGCGCACTGCGTGCTCCCGCGACGGCCCGGCCTCCTCGAAGGCGCCGCGTCTCCTCCTCTGGGGCCCAGCTCCCTCTGGCGGCGGGGCGCGCAAGACCTCGGCGCCCAGCCCCTCCACCTAGTCACGTCCAGGCAAGTTCGCCCGGCTTTCTGATTCCTTTGGAAAGTCCCTCGTTAAGCCACCAACCGACCTTGAGTCCAGGCCCCGGGACCCTCGCAGGGACGGGCCTCCCAGGCCTTGGGCAGTCCGGCCCACCTCGCTGGCCTTCGGGTCCACGCCGCGCGGACGCCAGCGGCTCCTAGCCCCGGGTCCGGGAGCGGCCTTCCAGCACAAGACCACTCAGGCCCCCGCCTTTCCCGGGACGGGGCTGTGGACAGGCCAGCTGCTGCCTTATTTTTAGTGCCATTCCATTCGCGCGGTTATATTTAACTCGATCCACTCCTCCGAGGAGGTCGCTCGGACATCGAATTCTCCACATCGCAGCTTGGGCCCGCCCGCTTTGCCTCACGGGCAGTTCCTCTTGGGGCAGATTGGAAAACCCCAGCTTAAGAATCTTTGACATCTCCGGAGCTTGGCGAGGACAGGAGAGAAAGGGAGGTCTGGTCTAGGAGTAGTCGCTACCACGCCTGCCGACGCGCTGCGAGGGGAGTCTGCCCCGAGTGGGGGAAGGGGGGAGGAAGCGGGGCTCAGTCCTATGGGAAGGAGTCTCTGCGGGGCGTACTGGGTCCATTTCCTACTTATGCAAGACCCAGAGCATCTAGGAGACCTGGAAGACCTCCTACAAAAAGTTTTTGGTTTTGTATTCATGCAGGAATCCCTCTCTCCCCTACTGTCCAACACAACCAACAGGATACTTAATTTCAAATACTATGTTGGCTCCACGATTCCAGCAAAATCTCAAAAAGACCATGCCACTGGCTCACTCACATCTTGGGGAAAGGACCCACTTGGATAACTCACAGAAACACCCTTGTGTTACACACTTGATTGACAAAGAAGGTCAAACTGAATTTGCAAACAGTGCAAACGCCATGTATTAAAGGTACACATACAGATGTGAAATGATCAGGGATACTGAAAAGACACTTTTAAACTTTAAATTCTTCTAACATTTTTAAAGAAACAATTTTCTTTTCCTTGGGTCAAAAGTGGGTATTTCTGGATGCCTCTTTTTGGTAGATGTCCCTTCAATGTAGAAATTTCTTGGATTGAAGTCATACTGACAGCTGAATTTAGGGGAAGAGGATAATATATGAGAGAGAGAATATGTACGTATACATATTTACTCATTTATTCCTTTATTAATAATCTGTTGAACTGTTGTAGACTCTGGAAAGTGCTAGGGACGCAAAGAACACAACAGAGGTCCTTCAAGGAAAAGGCAGGCAAGAGAATCAGCGTTTCCAGTGCAAGTTACAGATACTATGGAGGAGGGAAACCGAGCGCTGAGGAGGACCTTTCTCCCTGGGTGGGGAATGAGAAAGTATGAAGCCTTACTATACACAAGATAGTGTTGACCAGCTAGCTCTGACTTTAGGAGTATTCAGAGAAGATTAGGGAGAAGTAAATTAGAACCTGGGATACTCTGGGAAAAGAAAATACTAAGTTGGATGCCTAACATTACTTCTGGACAGCCAGAAGGTACTTGGTCTCAAGGGCAATGGGCAATAGACGTGTGCGAAGGAAATAGAAGGATGGAGGAAGAGAGAAGGGAGAGTGTAAAAATTGAACTTTGCTTAGATATTTTGTCTAGGGGTATAATGTATGTAGATTACACAGGAGCACTTTGACTAACAAAGGCATAGGAGAAATTTAAAAGAGAACATAGGTAAAAAGAGAAGATCTGAGGAAAGATAATGATAGAGAATATTGAAAAGGCTCATTGTTCGCCCTGGCTCACGCCTGTAATCCTAGCACTCTGGGAGGCTGAGGCAGGCGGATTGCTTCAGCCCAGGAGTTTGAGGGTGCTGTGAGCTAGGCTGATGCCACGGCACTCACTCTAGCCTGGGCAACAAAGCGAGACTCTGTCTCGGAAAAAAAAAAAAAGGCTCATTGTTAGACTCAGCTAATTTTCTAACCTTACCATATTCATCAAGGGCCAGGCGCTGGAACTACAGGGTGAATAAGAAGGTAGACTTGGGTGTGGTGGCGTTTGTCTGTAGTCCTAGCTACTGGGGAGGCTTGAGCCTAGCAGTTCAAGGTTGCAGTGAACTATGATCACACTATTGTACTCCAGCCTTGGGTGACAAGAGCAAGACCCTGTCTCTTAAAAAAAAAAAAAAAAAAAAGGAGAAGAAGAAGAAGTAGAAGAATGTAGGCTCCACCTCTAGAATGTTAACCCCACAAGGAAGGGCAGGAATTTTTATCGTTTCTGTTGTATCCCTCGCCTCCAGCCAGCAAAATTCTGGGAGTGTGCGGGTCGGGGTGGAGCTCAGTAAATATTGGTTGGACAACCAGATCAGTAAGACACAGCACCTCTCTTATGGGGGACTTCTTCAGGAAAGTCTGTAGTTAAAACATAGTGTGATGAATTTTAAATATATATGATAGAATGTTGCAGGAGTGCAGAGCAGACATAACTAACTCTGCCTGGATAAGAGGTATGTAGAAAGGTTTCCCGAAGGAAATAATGCTGGAGCTGTCTTGAATGTTGAGTAGCAGTTAGGTGGATGAAGGGAGAAACAGGGTTCTAGGCAGAGAACACAACAGCATGAGCAAAGACACAGAGGGACGCAAGACATAGGAGTAGCGTGTAACGTAGTATAATTGAAAAGAGATAGAGGAGTGGCTGGAGTTGATACTGGAGCAGGTAGACACAAGAATAAAATAAAGCCCTGAATATTGGGAATATTGGGCTAAAGAGCCTGAAGTTGATAAGGAACCACTAAAGGGCTTTCACTTTTTGATTGGCATGATCAGAATAAAATTTTGGAACCATCCTTTGGGGGAATGTGAAGGATAAACTGGAGGGAATAAAAGATAGTAAGGTGGCTATTTCAGTTATCCTAGTAAGAGGTGATGAAGGTGTGATTTAAATTATTAATAGTGGGACTGGAGAAGAGGGGATGAATTGGAGAGGATTTAGCAGGTAAAATTAATAGAATTAAGTATCTAGCTAATAAGGGGGAAAGAGTTCATGGCAGCTCCCAGATATGGAATTTGGGTGTCTGGAGGAAATGGTGGTACCATTAACAGAGAGAGAGAATACAGATGGAGGAACACGCTCCATTCTCTTGTTCCTCACTCTCTGCACCTCATTTCCTCATTCATAAAATGGAGATAATAGTACCTTCCTTATGAGATGGTTGTAAGTGTTAAGTACATCCAAAACACTTAGTGCAGGGTTTGACACACTAGTTAAGAATCTCTCAAAAAAATTTTTTTTAATGGATTGTGTCTTTGTAATGTCTTTTTCTGTCTTCTGATTGACAGACAGTCTCAGCCTTCTAGGGGTTTTGAGTTTAGTGGTGAAGAGTAAGAGAGGCAGACATTGTAAGCCTTTGAAAGTAAAGATCGAGAGGCTTAGATTACTATTATTTTTATCCTGAAGGTGACTATTGTAGAATTTTGAGCAGGGAAGTAATGTGACTGGACATGTGTTTTAGCAATATCGCTCTGTCATCAGTGTGGAGAATGGACTGAAAAGGGGAGAAGATGAGTTTAGTTTTGCATATACTGAATTTGAGGTGCTGGTGGAATTTCTGAATACAGATAATTAGTAGGAAATAAGAGTTGGGAGTAGTGCTATCTAATGGAAATATAATGTGAGCCACAAATGTGAGCCATGTATGTACTTTTAAATTTCTAATAGCCACGTTTAAAAAAGTAAGCAGAAACACATACAATTGATTTTAGTGATACATTTTATTTAACCCAGAAATATTTATTTTTATTTATATCTAAAAATATTGCCATTTCAGCCTAGTAGCTTGGACTACAGGCAGGAACCACCTCGCCTGGCTTTATGTGATTTTTATATAGAGAGATTATTATAAGCAGGCACCATCTCTCCTGGCTTTGCATATTTTTAGAGAGAGATCATTATAAGGGTTTGGTCATCCCTGATAGGAATAATTTAAATATCAATAGATTGCTTATTTAATAATAATTCTGATAGGAATTATTTAATTATAAGTGGATTACTGCTGGTGAGTTATTTTATTTTATTTATTTTGAGATTGAGTCTCACTCTGTCACCTAGGCTAGAGTGCCCTCGTGTCAGCCTAGCTCACAGCAACCTCAAACTCCTGGGCTCTAGCGATTCTCCTGCCTCAGCCTCTCGAGTAGTTGGAATTACAGGACCACACCACCACATCTGGCTAATTCTTCTATTTTTAGTAGAGACGGGGTCTCACTGTTGCTCAGTCTTGAACTCCCAAGCTCAAGAGATCCTCCAACCTTGGCGTACCAGAGTGCTAGGATTACAGGCGTGAGCCACCGTGCCCAACCTGGTGAGTTAATTATTGTGTATAGATACCATTTCTTCATTCTGTGCATAGTTGCAAAATGTTATTGTTTGATTTTATTACAACTCATGTGTATTGCCTTTCTGTGAACTTTTCCCACAGTCAGAGTGACCAATCATTTATCCCTATTGGCTTGGAATAGTTTAAGTTTAAGCCTACCTTTCAAGTACAATCTTTTCTAAGTCCTATTTTATTGTTGGAAGTGTTCTAGTTTAGATAATATATTATTTGGCTATCCCACACATAGTAGTTGTAACTTTCAACACTTAGAGCCTTCTGCAAAGCTGCCCATCAAGTCTTCAACTAATGGATAGGGGAGTGCTTGAAACAAATGTAGGTACCACTTTCAGTTTTAATTGCCTCCCAGTTAGGTCAGGGCTTCTCTTTCCACTCTCCTGATGTTTTCCTAAGGGAAATTAAACCAGCAAGGCCTAGCAAAGAAGAGTGTGACTGAATCTTCTTTTTGACCCCAGGTACAGCCTATACATTCCTACCCCATCCATACCATAAGTGATGAAAGTGATTTATTATGCACTTGCTATGTGCTAGATGCTCTCCCATGCAATTTGCATGTATTTAATCCTTACAACAATCTTAAGAGGGAGGAGTTATAATTATTCCCATTTTACAAATGAGGAAAGTCACTCAGACAGGATATGAACTCGGATTTGCCTCAGAGCCTATGCTCTTAGCTACTCTGCTGCACTGTCCTGTAATATCATCCTGCTTTCCATCTGCCCCTTCCTTCCCTTCCTTACCCCCAGTAGCTTTCTCACTGGCACCCACAACTGAATTACATCCTTCAATGGGGTATATTGATTAAATGTTTTTATAATTTTAATTATTTGAATTATGAAAGATGATGCACAAAGAACAAATATTTATTGTCTAGTCATTATTGCCCAGTATATTTTGCTCTTTTATAGGATGAACATATGTGTCTACCATTTTGTGCTATTTTTTTTTTAAAGGGGCTATAGTACTTTTTTGATAACTTGGCAAGGTGAACAAAACATCATATCTTCTTCAATTATGAAAGCCTCTGAGAACAGATAGTCTCTAGGAAAAATATAGAATATATAGAATTTTTAGTAACTACCTCTAATTATCATCTATTATTGCATTATCCCAAAAACTAGCAACTTAAAATAACAAATACTATTCAAATACTTATTTTCAGCTGGCCACGGTGGCTCACGCCTGTAATCCTAGCACTCTGGGAGGCCAAGGCAGGTGGATTGTTTGAACTCAGGAGTTCGATACCAGCCTGAGCAAGAAAGAGACCCCGAATCTACTATAAAAAAGAGAAAGAAATTAGCTGGACAACTAAAAATATATACATATAAAATATTTATTTTCTCATAGTTTCTGTGGATTAGGAATTCAGAAGGGGCATATCTTGGTAGTTCTTGCCCAGGATCTTTCATGAGGTTGCAGACAAGCTGTTGACTGGAGCTACAGCCATCTGAAGACTTGATGGGCTTATTTATGGCTGTTTCCAGGAAGCCTTTCTTGTCATGCAGGTTTCTCCATAGGACTGCTTAAATATCCTTATGACATGGCAGCTAGCTCTCTAGAGCAAGTGATAGAAGAGAAAACACAAGGGAGAAGCTACAATGTCTTTTCTGACCTAGCCTCATCATATGCTATTACTTCTGCTGAATCTATTGGTCACACAGGCCAATCTTGATGCAGGGTAGGAGTGTGCTGTATAAGGATGTGAACACTAGAAGATGAGGATCATTGGGGCCCTCTTGGAGGCTAGCTGCCACCATCTATCCTATGTGCATGTCACTTTCACATGCAAAATGTACTCACTACCTCCCAAGGTTCCCAAAAGTCTCATTCTATTACAGCATCACCTCAAAGTTCAGAATCTCATCATATAAATTAAGTTCAGGTGGAAATGATACTTCTTTGGCATAGTTTCATAAGTATAGCTCCTTAAGTACAGTTCTCCTTGATCTGAGGACCTGTAAACTAAAGAGACAAGTTACCTTTCTCCATACATAATCCAACATAAAATGGTAGGACAGGCATAAGATAACTGCTATTTATTTAGACACTCCTATTCAAAAAGAGGGAATAGGAAAGTCACAGGAGAGTAACTAGCCCATAGCAACTCTGAAATCCAGTTGGGCACAGGCTGACGGTTCCTTGATTAGGGTTCAGTGCCTGAGAATAATTTTCTACCTTGACTCTTGTTCCACCCTCTGAGTCATCCTCTCTTTCTTATGAAAGATAACATGTGTTTGCAGCTAAGTGTTTTTTTCTGGCCTGCTTCCTGCTTATAGAAGTTGGGTAGTGGTTGGGGGGGGTGGTCTAGAGACTTCTTTCCATTTTGTACTGTCTGTGTACCTTTTAGTTCAAGCTGATAATGTTTTGCCAATATATTTCTTTTCTGCTAATATAATTCTCCAGATACGTCCTGTCTTCCTCATGGCCATGAATATTGATGGAAATGAACTCCATTCCAGTTCCAGAGAGTGAAACTTGCTTGATTTGATCTAGATATGATGGTTTTGTTCACCTTGCCAAAGTCTGATTAAGACATGGTGAAGTGATGCCACCTGGCCAGTGAGACAGAAGGGGACGATTGTACAGGGGTTTCAGTGAAAGGTATTTTTGCTGACAAAATGATATCCAGGGAAAGGCCAGGCTTGGTGGCTCATGCCTATGACCCTAGCACTCTGGGACGCCGAGGCAGAGGATGGAGGTGGGAGGATGGTTTGAGCTCAGGAGTTGAAGGCAGCCTGAGCAAGAGCGAGACCCTGTCTCTACTAAAAAAATAGAAAGAAATTAGCTGACAAATAAAAGATATGTATTAGCTTAGCCCAGGAGTTTGAGGTTGCTGTGAGCTAGGCTGATGCCACGGCACTCTAGCCCGGGCAATAGAGCGAGACTGTCTCAAAGACCATGGAAAGGTGTTTAGATTGTTTCAGTTCCAGGTACTCTCATCCACCCCCACCTATAATGAGCTGCTAAAAGGGTGGCAAGCACCTCTTTTATTTATCTTTTTTTCTAGAATATTTTATACTAAGCCATGGCCAAGAGACCTAAGGGAATGAATCTTTGTTATTAGCTTAGATGACTTTACTCTTAGTGTTCTAATTATACAGTTGTTTAATGGGAGTCATGTTTAGTTTTGACATCTATCTTTCCCTTTTGGGAGAAGGAAATTGGTCTCAAAAATGCTCATGGAATCTTCTGTCTCTGATGGTCTTATCAGTCTGTAACTCTTTGGGACTCCTTAGGAATTCGAAGTTTTTGAATAGGGTGCCTTAAAGAGGAAAATGTTTTCTTTGTGATCTGATTTGGGTGTTGTTTAGGGAAAGTAAAATTTAGTTTGGAGGTAGGCAGCCCTCTTGTCCTGAGGCATTTACAGTTTTTGAATATTCACTTCCACTTATTTAAAAGACTTAGAGGGAAACAGCTATACCTATTCCTTTTATTATGTTAATTAATTTACATACCAACTGGAATTGTTTATATAGGAGAATTTGACTGTGGTATTGTTTGCCTAAGGGAAAAAACATGGTAACAATCTTGTCATGCAGTATTTACAGTCTGCAAGCGGTATATATTTAGGGAATCTTGCTAAAATACTGCATGACAGGAAATTTCAATAAGCATGTTTAAATGAATTCTAAGAAACCAGACAGAGAGGAAATATGCCTCTCTGGTTCTGAAACATTTATCTCCCTGGATGGAAAAGGGTAGGGTAAGCCTTTGAATGATAGATAGTTCAAGAGAAAAATGCACATTAATCTGTGGTATAATGTGTTCCCTAAATGTCTTAATTGCTTTTAAAGCCATGTAAATAAATAACATTCAAAGGATGTGAATTAATATCCTAAGAAAATTATTTTCCTATCGAAGGGCTCCTATTTCAAATAATATTTATAAGGCACTGCAAATAATATTTGGGCTAGAGTTAAGAAACCTGCAGTTGGGAAACCTGAATTTACCAACTGTTAAGGTAGGAATATTTTTGTTAATTTTGTTTTTCTGGGAGGCTTATCCTTGCCCTAGGTATTTACATGTTATTTTACAAAGGAAGGAAGGATCAACTCTCCCAGGGAGGGGACTGGGCTTTAGGAGAATCCCAGAGGATCCTGGATTGCTAAATCTTATTGGCAATTACAGTACTTTAAAGCTAGGAATGGAACCTGAAAATAAGTTCAGCATATCCTTAGTTTTATTTCCAAACAAAACATTTTATGTCTTATAGAGAGAGACTGAAAAAAAATTTATTTTAAATGAGCATCAGTTTTCTGAACTAAAAGTGAATGTGTCTGGTCATAATGTTTCTTACTTTCTCTTCAAATAGTTAAAACAGAAATCTACAAGCTTATTACCATTTTGGAGAAGTTTTAATATTGAATTTTTTAAATTTAATTTTTATTTGATTCATAAAACTCAGCTTATTCTCTCAATCTTGCCCCTAGGGGTGACTCCCTCCAAACTCCTCCCAACATATGAAGGTTCTGTGGTATTTTAAAAATTGACCATGATTCATGATCAGAAATACATTTTATACTGTGATTCAGTACATAAAATACATGTAACTACATACATACATACATGAAACATTAGTTTCATAGAACAAAATGCACACTGTGTGTAGTGCTATCATTTTTTTCTAGAAGAAAAATGCTAATCATGACCCACAAAATGATTTCATGGCCCTCTAATGAGTTAGAACCAACAGTTTGATAAAACACTATCGAGACTCCGGGAAATAACAGAATTGAACAAACACATTCTTGTTCACTTTCAGGAATCCTGAAGTTAAGTAGCACCTTCCTTCCTTTACATTGTCCTCCAGGTTTCTTACCTAACCATTTATTCCTCCTTACATTATATTGAGACCTGGGATTTTACAGGTTGAAAGATTGAAAGACAATTAAAGAAAAAAAAAGGGCTATATTTTTTAGAGCAGTTTTAGGTTCATAGCAAAATTGAGAGGGAGATACAGAGATTTCCCATATACCCCTTGCCCTCACACACGTAGCCTCCCGCATGATCAACAGGCCTCGTCAGAGTGGGACATTTGTTACAGTTGATGAACCTACAGTAGTTCTCCTTTATCAGTTATCTGAGGTCAACTGTAGCCCAAAACTATTAAATGAGAAATTCCAGAAATAAACAATTCCTAAGTTTTGAATTGCCTGTTGTTCTGAATAGCATGGTGAAATCTTGTGCGGTCTGTTCTGTCCTGACCGGGATGTTAATCATCCATTTGTCCAGTATATCCATGCTGTATAAGCTCCTCACCTGTCAGTCCCGTAGGTCTTGGTTATCAGATTGACTGCCCAACTATCATGGTGCTTGTACTCAACTAATACTTATTTTACTTAATAATGTCCCCAAAGTGCAAGAATAGTGATACTTCTAACTCAAGGGGGGAGAAGGGGCATGGGCAATATACTTAACCTTAACATTTGTACCCCCATAATATGCTGAAATAAAAAAAAATAATAATGTTAACTTAAAAAAAAAAAAAGAATAGTGATGCTGGCAATTTAGATATGCCAAACATATGCTGTAAAGTGCTTCCTTTAAGTGAAAAGATGAGTTTTTGGCCAGGTGCTGGTGGCTCACACCTGTAATCCTAGCACTCTGGGAGGCTGAAGTGGGTGGATTGCTCAAGATAAGGAGTTTGAAACCAGCCTGAGCAAGAGTGAGACCCTGTCTCTACTATAAATAGAAACAAATTAATTGGGCAACTAAAAATATATAGAAAAAAATTAGCCGGGCATGGTGGCGCATGCCTGTAGTCCCAGCTACTCGGGAGGCTGAGGCAGCAGGATTGCTTGAGCCCAGGAGTTTGAGGTTGCTGTGAGCTAGGCTGACGCCACAGCACTCACTCTAGCCTGGGCAACAAAGCAAGACTCTGTCTCAAAAAAAAAAAAAAAAAAAGAAAAGAAAAGAAAAGAAAAGGTGAAAGTTTTCAGCTTAATAAGGAAAGAAAAAAATTTTATGTTGAGGTTGCTAAGATATATGATAAGAATGAAACTTCTGTCTGTGAAATTGTGAAGAAGGAAAAGGAGGCCGGGAGTGGTAGCTCACGCCTGTAATCCTAGCTCTTGGGAGGCCAAGGCGGGCGGATTGCTCAAGGTCAGGAGTTCAAAACCAGCCTGAGCAAGAGTGAGACCCCGTCTCTACTATAAATAGAAAGAAATCAATTGGCCAACTAATATATATATAGAAAAAATTAGCCGGGCATGGTGGTGCATGCCTGTAGTCCCAGCTACTTGGGAGGCTGAGGCAGAGGATTGCTTGAGCCCAGGAGATTGAGGTTGCTGTGAGCTAGGCTGACGCCACGGCACTCACTCTAGCCTGGACAACAAAGCGAGACTCTGTCTCAAAAAAAAAAAAACAAAAAAAACCCAGCCTGAGCAAGAGCGAGACCCCCATCTCTACTATAAATAGAAAGAAATTAATTGGCCAACTAATATATATAGAAAAAAAATCAGCCGGGTATGGTGGCGCATGCCTGTAGTCCCAGCTACTCGGAGGCTGAGGCAGCAGGATTGCTTGAGCCCAGGAGTTTGAGGTTGCTGTGAGCTAGGCTGACGCCACGGCACTCACTCTAGCCTGGGCAACAAAGTGAGACTCTGTCTCAAAAAAAAAAAAAAAACTATACATAGGTATTGGTATTTTCCACGGTTTCAGGCATCCACTCGGGGTCTTGGAATATATCTCCCCTCTGATAAATGAGGACTACTGTACATTGACAAATCATTATCATCCAAATTCCATAGTTTACATTAGGGTTCATGCTTGGTGTTGTACATTCTATTTTTTTGGACAAATGTGTAATGACATGTATCCATCATTATAGTATCACGCAGAATATTTTCATTGCCTTACAAATTCTCTGTGTTCTGCCTATTCATCCTCCCTTCCCCAAACCTGGTAACCACTGATACTTTTGCTGTCTCCATAGTTTTGCTTGGTAAGGCGATTTTTATCACAGCTAGCTTCCTTCAGGAGTGGAGGAAGTTGCAGGCAGGGAAGTGTCTCATAGAATAAATAACGCTTTAAGGAATGAAACGTGAATATGTAACTTGAATATGACTATCAGATTCTTGCTGGATACACTTTAAACCTATTGTAGAGGAGTTCTTTTATTGTAGATACTCACTTTATGTGATAGGTAAGTCTTTAGAATGCTCATCTAAATTCATTAATGAGAATACATTTATTGAATGTTAGAATACATTTAATATTTCTAAGTGGTCTTGCCTTTTAAGCACAGTTTATGGCTATTTAAAAGAATTCCTTTTTTAAAAATTCACAGATTTTCTCTAATTCATAAATCCTTTTGTATTAAAGCAAATAGAACTAGGATGTCAACTCCAGGAAGGCAGGGATTTTTGCCTATTTCATTCACTTGTTTATCCCTGACCTGACCCATAGAACACTACCTGGCATATAACTGGTGCTCGTTAAATATTTGTTCAATCAAGCTAGACATAGTGTTTCCTAAGGGTTTCCCAAACTGGGACATACCCGTATGCATATGGTATGGAAGGTCATACACAGCTTTAGTGGTCAACATATCTTATCGCATTATCTAGAAGATCTCTGAGCCAAGATCACATTTAAAATAACCTCATTAACTTAAATTGTTGCTTTAAGTGAATCAATTGATGCAGGGAAACAAAAAACAAATAACCAGTGGGAGACAAAAGAAATTCTGATATGAATAATAATATCAACCATTTATTGAGTGCTCAATACGTGCATTGGGAGGGAAGAATATTGTCATTCAGTTCTCACAAAACTGAGAAGTAGATACTATTTTTAGCCTCTTTTTGAAGAAATTGAGATTTGGTGGGCTTAAGTAAATTGCTCAAGGTTACATTGCTGGTAAGTAATTAAACTGGAATTTGAGCCCAGGTCCAAGGTTTTAACCATTATAGTACTTGAAGGTGAAGCTTATTGAGACACGGAAGTCAACGTATAAATACAATTTGAAATCCACGTATTTGGCATTTTTTTCATTCATTCATTTGGGCAAAGGAATTGAGCACCAACTACTCACCAGGTTTTAGGTATATAGTGGTAACCAAACAGATGTGATCCCACTATCATGACTATAGGGTCTGATCGAGCAGACAGGTAATAGGCAAGTAGAGAAACAGAAAAGTACAAAATGTGATAAAGGAGAAAAAAAGTCTTATTATAGTCAACCTTTGGCATCCACGGGGAATTGGTTCCAGGGAGGATTTGGTCCCCCCAATTACAAAACCCGTGAATGCTCAAGTCCTTTATATAAAATGGCATAGTATTTGCATATAACCTACACACATCCTCCTATATACTTTAAATTATCTTTAGATTATTTATAATGTATAATAGAATGTTAAAGCCATGTAAATAATTGTATTGTTTATGGAATAATGGCAAGACAAAAAGTCTGTAAGTGTACAGTATAGATGCAATTTATTTATTTATTTTTTTTGAGGCAGAGTCTCACTTTGTTGCCCAGGCTACAGTGAGTGCCGTGGCGTCAGCCTAGCTCACAGCAACCTCAAACTCCTGGGCTCAAGCAATCCTCTGCCTCAGCCTCCCGAGTAGATGGGACTACAGGCATGCGCCACCATGCCCGGCTAATTTTTTTCTCTCTATATTAGTTGGCCAATTATTTTTTTCTATTTATAGTAGAGACCGGGTCTTGCTCTTGCTCAGGCTGGTTTCGAACTTCTGACCTCAATCAATCCGCCCGCCTCAGCCTCCCAGAGTGCTAGGATTACAGGCGTGAGCCACCACGCCCGGCCTATAGATGCAATTTAAAAAAATATATTTTTGATCTACAGTTGGTTAAATCCATAGGTGTGGAACCCATGAATGCGGAGGGCTGACTGTAATATCTGGAAAGCCTAAGGTAACATATTTTAAGATAGAGTTACCTCTATCTCTTATGGTGGTTCTTAAAATATCTGAAGGATGCTAGCCTTTTTAAAAACACAGATAGTCAGATGAGAAAGATGAGAGGTGGGGCACTGTTCCAGGTAGTGGGATGGTCTCTATAAAAGCTCTGAGGCAAAAAAAAAAAAAAAAATTGGCTAGTCAGCCTGGACCTTTGTGATTAAATCGTAGGGGGACAGGAAATTACACTAAAGAGGTTGGCTGTGGCCACTTGTACAGTCTTGTAGAATGTGGAAAGGTGGCTGGGGGAGGTGGCTCACAGCTGTAATCCTAGCACTCTGGGAGGCCGAGGAAGGAAGACTGCTTGAGCTCAGGAGTTTGAGACCAGCCTGAGCAAGAGCAAGATCCCGTGTCTACTACAAATACAAAGAAATTAGCTACACAACTAAAAATAGAAAAAATTAGCTGGGCACAGTGGTGCATGCTGTAGTCCCAGCTACCAGGGAGGCTGAGGCAGGAGGATCTCTTGGGCCCAGGAGTTTGAGGTTGCTGTGAGCTAGGCTGATGCCACAGCATAGTCTAGCCTGGGCAACAGAGTGAGACTCTTGTCTCAAAAAAAAAAAAGGAACAAGGAAATGGAAAGGTGTTTAGATTGTGTTGTAATGACAAAGGGATAGTCATTCTCATATAGGTCCTTCTGATAACATACTGGTTTTTCTCTAACAATGAGAGATTCTTAACTGGAATACTTAGTAAACCTACCACATCACATGAAATTTCAATATCTAATTAATTAGCATGTGTTAACTATTGTGTTTTTTGTGTTATTTTTAAGGCTGGTCAAGTGTCCCTTTACTGTTATCCAGAATTCTAACACCTTTCCAAGAGTGCATGCATTTTCTTTGATAATTTCTCCTTTGACAATGCCCAGAGCATTCACCACACACACAAAAAAGGGTAACTGTGTGAGGAGATGAATATGTTAGTTAGTTTGACTCCAGTAATCATTTCACTATATGTATGTATATCAAAACATCATATTATATACTTTAAATATGTAGAATTTTATTATAAAGGAAAAAATACCCTGTTTTTAAATTTTATTTTTATTTATTTATTTATTTTGAAGCTAGTCAAGTGATGGTGTTTTGTTTTATTTCCATACTCTCTATCCCTGTAATACATTGGTTGGCATTTAGAAAACATTTATTAAAGTCTTCCTAAGTGACTCAAATATAAATCCTAACCTAATGAACTTGTAGACTAGTAGCAAAGTTAAGATACATAAAATGATAGTAAGCTCGATTGGCAAGTAACACTGTCACCTCCAAAAAAGTCAGTAAGCCCTAATCCCAAACCAGGGTTTCTAGGAGTTATGTTCTAATATGTAAAATATTTTTAAAAGGACTTAGAAATGTGAATTGAAAATATGTTTTCTTTTGCCTTTTATACCAAAGTTTTAACTAGTTGACATTTACCAATATCAAATCAGGTTCAGTATGGACTGGTCTCACAGGAATGGGAAAATAAGCTTTCTTGGAGATGGCATACTAAGAATAGGGTTAGCCTTGTACATAAAGTTATAAATGTGTGTACTTAAGGCCAGCTGTAAGATAGAATGTTAATGACACTAATTATATAAATGTTTTCCCAATTTCAAATATATTTCTCTAAGGTGTAACAAAACTTTTGCTATCCTACATATATCTGTATGTATAAATATGTGTATATACACATATTTTAAATCTTGCCTATTATTTTGGACCAAAGAAGTAGGTCCTCAAAACTGGTCCAATAGCTGATAATACAGAGCTATTGGTAATTGTTTTTCATCATTGTAAATGATGAAAATTATAATTTAAATACTTTTTTCTTTCTCCCCATCTTTTCTTGGTGTTACCATGTATCTATCATTTCTGAGTTCTCTTCTGTAAAGTACTCCAAAATGATTATGCAGTATTACAAAATTTGAGATATGTTATAGACAAGAAGAAAATCGGTCCAATTATTATACTTTATACTCACATGTAACTTTTGACTCTCTAAATTAGCACTGTCTCGATTATCCACTTTTCTATAACTTACTTTTGGAGGCTGTTGTCTAAAATAAAAGCCAGCCTCAAATAATGACAATTTCTCATCCTTAAAGATGACCAAAAAAATGTGCTTCAGTCTGCAAAGGCCTTTGCAAACAAAATTCTAAAAATGTTTTGAGAATTTGAAAATAAGTATAAAACCTTCCATGATGATCTCTCAGAAAGACAACACTCATCTGGACAAAGAACAGCTTTAAGCAACACTGATTTTCTGTATCTTTCTGTGAACAATTTCCCACATAAACATAATATATGTTACCCACATTTAAGTATATATACACCACCTCCCCATCATGTTCTCTGAGCTGTAGTACTCAGTTGGTCTTTGGACTCTCACAACATCTGAACTCTGGCCACCTGCTCTCATACTCAGAGCTCTTTATTTTGCAGTCCTAAATTGAGTGCGTTTTGCAATGAGTGTACTCTACTGTAGCCTCTTTATACCATTTATCCTGTGTCCTGGCCAACCCTTGATGGCTGACGAAAGATATACATGAATAGTACTTTGTTACAAAGCAACAAAGGAAGGGCATCATACTGGGTGTTAAAAATGCATTTTCAAGGCAGATCCAGGTGTCTTCAAGTGAAGGGTAGGGGAAGAAAGAATCAGGAACAGCCAGGAGGTCTTTAAAGGGTGGTGGAACCCTTTGACATTATGAAGGACATAATAAACATTACTGAAGTCTAGGAGGATTGCCCGATAATTGTAGGAATGGTAGCAAAGGTGACTGTTACCCAAGGGATGCAGTGACTTCAGGGGATTTGAAGAGAACAATGCTGACTTACAAAGCATCTCCACAGGGGCTATGCTAAAACAACTACACATGGACTGATTTAGTTTGCACACCTATTTCAGGAATGCAACCCACCCCCCCTTCCAGGACTAAACAGGATATTCATGCCATTAGCCTTTACTGTTACAGAAAAACCTAATAATAGTCTGTGATATGGGGTGGAGAAGGGGCCCAGATTTGCCATTTTTCTCAACAGTTAAGACAAATATATATAATTTGTGCTTTCTTTTGCTTTGGTCCCTTAAAATAGTACTCTCCTAAGTGGAGGTAGGTGTGACTAAGGTAGATGAAGTGTTCTGAGGGAAGAGTAGGGGCTTCCAGGGATCTTTGATTGTTTGCTTGCTTCCAGCTTACTGTAAGATTGTTGCAGTTAGCATTCGTTGGGTTAAGTGAATTTATAGATTGTAATATATAGTTACATTAAAATAACCTTACAAATCGTACATACAACTTAAGTCTGAAAAGACTCCCGCAGAGAAATTTTGTTTTGGAGATAGCACTAATGATAAAATGGCAGAGCTGACTCTTCCCTCTTCCTGATAGAGTTCTTCCTTAGCTATATAAAGTAAAAACAATGATGATCTAATTACAGCTCTTCTTTGGCACATTGCAAAAAAAGCCACAATGCAATGGTGATGTAATTAGATCTGACAAGATATTGCCAAAAAACTCAAAATTATCAAGAAAGAATTTTTTTTTTAAATTTTAATTTTTTTAGAGAGGCAGAGTCTTACTCTGTTGCCCAAGCTAGAGTGCAGTGGCAAGATCATAGCTCACTGCAGCCTCAAACTCCTCGGCTCAAGGGATTCTCCCACCTCAGCATCCTGAGGTGCTGGAACTACAGGCACACACAACCATGACCAGCTAATTTTTTAATTTTTAAATTTTTTTTTTTTTTTTTTGAGACAGAGTCTCACTCTGTTGCCCAGGCTAGAGTGAGTGCCGTGGCATCAGCCTAGCTCACAGCAACCTCAAACTCCTGGGCTCAAGCAATCCTCCTGCCTCAGCCTCCCGAGTAGCTGGAACTACAGGATGCATCACTGTGCCCGGCCAAATTTCTTTTTTTTTTGTAGAGATGGGCTCTCACTCTTGCTCAGGCTGGTCTTGAACTACTGAGCTCAAGCAATCCTCCCACCTCGGCCTCCCAGAGTGCTAGGATTATAGGTATGAGCTATTGCAACTGGCCCCTAATAATCTTTAATATTGCACCTCTGTTTAATGAATAAACTGTAATTGATGTGGCCCCAATCTTCCTACCCTTAATCCTGCTTCTCTGCCTTTTTCCCCCTTCTACCTTTTTTTTTTTTTTTTTCATTTTAAAATCTGGGCTGGACATGGTGGCTCACACCTGTAATCCTAGTACTCTGGGAGGCCAAGTTGGGAGGATCATTTGAGCTCAGGAGTTCAAGACCAGCCTGAGTAAGAGTGAGACCCTGTCTCTACTAAAAAAATAGAAAAAAATTAGCTGGACAACTGAAAAAAAAATGAAATAAAAAAAATATATATGTAAATTAGCCGGGCTTGGTGGCACATGCCTGTAGTTTCAGCTACTCTGGAGGCTGAGGCATGAGTATTGCTTGAGCCCAGGAGTTTAAGGTTGCTGTGAGCTAGTCTGACAGCACACCACTCTAGCCCAGGCAACAGAGTGAAACTCTGTCTCAAAATAAAATAAAATAAAATAAAATAAAATAAAATAAAATAAAATAAAATAAAATCTGCATGTTTTTCTCTGTCTAGCATGCTTACACAGCCCATTAAAATTACCTATGTTTCAAATTACTGCTTCCTAGAAAAGCAAAATGCTTCTATTATTAGGAATGTCTACACAGAGAGTCTGGATATAGGAGATAATGTAAAAGGAATAACTAGTATAGGGCATAGAAATTTTTAATTAAACTTTTAACAGAAATAGTATGATATAGTGGTTATTATTAGAGATGTTGGGGTTAACCAGGTACTTACTAATTGTATGCTCTGGGAAAATTACTTAAACCCTCTGAAATTTCAATTTCCTCATCTCAATAGCGTCAAATTCTTGGGTATTTATTAGGATTTGCTTTGTAACCTAGCACCTGGTCATTTTTGTTGTTGTTGTTATCAGATGTTCCATATGTGCTTTAAAAAGATGTGTATTATTTAACTATTGAATTCAGAATTCTATCATTAGTTCAACTATATGAATTACATTGTTCAAAAAACCCCCCTATCTATAGCTATACATATCTGTATCCTTACACTGATCTATCATTGCTGAAAGAGGTGAGTTATAATCTCACATCATAATGGTAGATTTGACAGTTTCTCATTCTGTGCATTTTGCTTCTGGTATTTTGAGACCGTTTTTAGGTGCAAATAAATTAGAATTGTTAGAGCTTCATGATGAAATTTTTGTCATTATGTAGTGATTCTCGTACAATGTACATACTTACCTTAAGGTCTATCTTAAATAATATTAATAATCTACATCAGCTTTCCTTTGGTAAGAATTTGAATGGAATAACTTTTTTCTTTCCTTTTCTTTTAGCTTTTCTATATGTTCTAATATTTTAGGTTTTCTGTTGGAAATGATATAGATGTTTTGTTTTATTCGTTCAATATTTCTATTTTTTAACTGGCAAATTTAGTTGATTTTTGTTAATTTGTTTAGTTGATTTTGTTAATTTGTCGTCTCATTTTGTGTTTCCTAGTTACCCAAGCTTTTCTTTGTTCCTTCTCCTTGCCTGGATCTTTTTCTGCACTCGGTTGCATCGCTGAAGTTTTCTGTATTCCTTTTTTCTTTCCCTCTCTGTTGCTTTATTTATTTATTTATAATTGACAGATAAAAATTGTATATATTTATGGTGTAAAACATGATGTTTTGAAATATGTATATGTTGTGGAATGGCTAAATGAAGCTAATTAACATATTCATTCTCTTTCAATTATGAGAATTTTTTTTTTTTTTTGAGACAGAGTCTCACTCTGTTGCCTGGGCTAGAGTGCTCTGGCGTCAGCCTGGCTCACAGCAACCTCAAACTCCTGGGCTCAGGTGATCCGTCTGCCTCAGCCTCCCAAGTAGCCAGGACTACAAGCATGTGCCACCATGCCCGGCTAATTTTTTTTTTATATGTATATTTTTTAGTTGTCTCGCTAATTTCTTTCCATTTTTTTTTTTTTTTTTTTTAGTAGAGATGGGGTCTCGCTTTTGCTCAGGCTGGTTTTGAACTCCTGAGCTCAAAGGATACTCCCGCCTTGGCCTCCCAGAGTGCTAGGATTACAGGCATGAGCCACCACATCCCACCTCTGACTGCATAACTTCAAATTACTTGTATTTAGGCAATAAAAGAATTACTGATTCTTTCTTATTGATCGAGCCTACTGTTGAAGCTCTTTATGGAATTTGTCAGTTTAGTCATTGTGTTCGTTAGTTCCAAAATTCTCTTTGGTTATTTCTTATGATTTCTTTCTCTTTGTTGTGCTTGTCATTTTGCTTATTATTATTATTTTTTGAGACAGAGTCTTGCTTTGTTGCCCAGGTTAGAGTGAGTGCCATGGTGTCAGCCTAGCTCACAGCAACCTCAAACTCCTGGGCTCAAGTGATCCTTCTGCCTCAGCCTCCCGAGTAGCTGGGACTACAGGCATGCACCACCATGCCCGGCTAATTTTTTCTATATATATTAGTTGGCCAATTGAGTTCTTTCTATTTGTAGTAGAGATGGGGTCTCGCTCTTGCTCAGGCTAGTTTCGAACTCCTGACCTCAAGCAATCCGCCTGCCTCAGCCTCCCAGAGTGCTAGGATTACAGGGGTGAGCCACTACGCCCGGCCTCATTATTTTTTTTTCCCTTTTTTTTTTTTTTAATTTTTATTATTTTTCCTTTTTTTTTTTTTTTACCTCCAAGGTTCTGCTTGAACATTTTGCTCATTATTTTCATGATTTTGTTGAGTTGTGTATCTGTGTTCTCTTATAGATCACTGAATTTTTTTGTTTTGTTTTGTTTTGAGAGAGGGTCTTGTTCTGTCACCCAGGCTGGAGTGCACTGCCATGATCATGGCTCACTGCAGCCTTGAACTCCTGGGTTCAAGTGATCCTCCTGCCTCAGCTTCCCAAGTGTCTAGGACTACAGGCATGTGCTACCATGCCTGCAAAATTTTAAAATTTTTGTAGAGATAGGGTCTTGCTGTGTTGCCCAGGCTGGTCTTGAACTTCTGGCCTCTGATCCTCTTGCCTTGGCCTACCAAAGTGCTTGGATTACAGGTATGAGCCATTGTGCCTTTGAAAGCCATTGAGCTTTTAAAAGACAATTATTTTGTATTCTTTGTCAGACAGTTTGTAAATCTGTAGGGTTTCTGTTTCTGTAGGGTTAGTTACTGGTGCTTTATTTTGTTCCTTTGGTGTTGTTTCCCTGATTGCCCATGATACTTGTAGCTGTGCATAAATGTCTGCTCATTTAAAGAAGTAGGGACTTATTCCAGTCTTTGCAGACTGGCTTTGACAGGGAAAGCCCTTCACCAGTCACCCCAGAGATTCAGGGCATGCCATCTGGTGTGGTCCATAGGAAGGCTTGCTGCTAGATCCTTTGTGCAGTCTGGCCTGGTGCCTGGGTCAGCAGGTAGGTGAACCTTGTGCCTCAGTACACTGGGACAAGCCTAGATGTTGGGTCTGACGGGGTGGGCCTCGATCTGGGTCCATGGCAGCTGGTCTGGCACTGGGGTCCACTGGCACCCACTGGGGTAGGCCTATTGACTGGATCTGTTGAGCCTGGCTTGGGTACTGGATCTGCAAAGGATACCTAAAGCCTGTATCCATGGGGGCTGGCCTTAAACTTGAGTCCCTTGGGGCCAACCTGGCACTGAGGCAGGTCTTGAACCTGAGTCTACAGTGGCTGTCTAGGAATTGCACTGGGCCTGGCATTTGTGTCCATGGGGATAGGCCTGAAGCCTGAGTCCACAGGGGTGGGCCTAGTTCCTAGATCTGCAGAAGCTGGCCTGGAGACTTGATCCACAAGGGCCATTCTGCCTCTGGGGTCTACTGTGGTAGCCCTTCACCCTGAATCTGCTGAAGCTGGCCTGGGCCCTAGGTCCACTGGAGCTTTGGGCCCTGGGGACTGGTCTAGAGCTTGGATTCAGGAGATTGGCCTGAAGCCTGGGTCCCTGGGGACTGGCTTTGAGGCTGGCTACTTGGGTGCTAGCCTGGAGGCAAGGCCCATGAAATCTGGCCTGCAGTCTGGGGCTATGGGTAATGGTTTGGCTCTGGGATGGGCTGGAATCTTGGTCTGTGGGGCTATGCCTATGGTTTAGGGACACTGGGGTCAGTCTGGAAACTGGGACACCAGGGTAATTAATCTTGGAGGATAGGTCTGAAGGGGCCTTATAGTGCTGAGATCTACTGGGCCTGGACCTTGGATATACTGGTGTGAGTGTCCACCAGGAATGGCCTGGAGCCTGTGTCCAAGGAGATTGGCCTGATGCTGGGCCAGTCTGAAGCCTGCGCTGAGCCTGGAGCCTGAGTCTTCAGGGGCCAGCCTGCAGCCTGGGAACATAGGGGCTGGCATGGCACTGGGTAAGCCTGGAGTGTGTATCCTCTAGGCTGGCCTGGATGCTAGGTCTGAGGGTAGTGGACTGGTTCCTGAGGCCGTAGGGGTGTGTTGGAGCTGCTGAGTCTGTGATTGCTAACCCAGTGCTGAGATAGGCCTAAAGCCTAGGGCTGTGTGGGTTGGCCAGGTATTGGGCCAGTCTGGAACCTGGGGAAGGCTGGAGGCTTAGCCTATGGGGGCTGGCCTGACACTTGGCAGGCCTGGAGCCTGTATCTTCAGGGGCTGGCCTTGAGCTGGGTTCTGTGGGCACCAACCTGGTGCATTAGTGGGGCTAGAGGTTAGGTTTGCAGGTGCCAACCTGGAGTCTGGGGCCATGGGCCTGACTTGGCGCTGGAATGGGCCTGGAGACTGAATCAGCAGCAGCTGGCCTGGTGCTGGGGCTTCCCTGGCACTGGGGCAGGCCCAGAGGCTCTATCTGTGGGGGTGAGCCTGGGTCCTGCAGCTGTGGGGACCAGCCTGGAGCTGGGGTCTGTGGGTACCATCTTGGAGTATAAGGCTGCAGGGGTAGTCCTGGAGGCTTGGGGCCATGGGAGCTGGCCCAGTGCTGGGTGTGTTCTAGAGCCTGGAACCTCTAGGGATGGCTGGGTGATGGGGCATACCTAGAGCCTCCAGCAGGCCTGAACCCTGAGTCTGTGGGGTTGGCCTAAGACCTGGGGTTGTGGGGCCTAGCCTGGTACTGAGGTTGGCCTGGAGCTTCTGTTCTCCCTTGGCTATAGGCCTGGAGTCTGGGGCAGTGGGGGCCTGTCTGATGCTGGGTTTTACTGGCGTGGGCCCAGTATTGGGGTCTCAGGCAAAGTTCAGTGCTCACTTCCTTCTCCTTATAGTATCTCTCCCCATCCTGTGCTGCCTATGCTTGGGGGGAGAGGATAATGTAAACTGTCATTCTTGCCTCTCTTCAATATGTCTTTCTCAGTTCTGTGATATACCCAGGTGCTGTAATCTCTCACCTGATTTCCTTAACTCCCATGAAGTTATTTTGGTACATAGATAATTGTTCAGATTGATGTTTCTGTGAGTAGATGAGTACTGGAAAGTCCTATTCTGCCATCTTGCTGATGTCACCCCTGTTTGTTGCTTTAGAACTTATACATTCTATTCTTTTAGTGGTTAGTCACATATTTTGTTGAAATTTTGATTATGAAATATTTTAAACATACAAAGGGATGTGTGTAATGCAAACATAAGTTATAAAGAATAATAAAGTGAGCATCTGTATAACCAACCCACAGCTTAAAAAAAATAGAACTTTAACAACTCAATTGAAGCCTTCAATGTACCATGTCTATTTTATTTTATTATTATTTTTTTGAGACAGAGTCTCACTGTGTTGCCCAGGCTAGAGTGAGTGCCGTGGCGTCAGCCTAGCTCACAGGAACCTCAAACTCCTGGGCTCAAGCAATTCTCCTGCCTCAGCCTCCCAAGTAGCAGGGACTACAGGCATTTGCCACCATGCCTGGCTGATTTTTTCTATATATATTAGTTGGCCAATTTCTTTCTATTTATAGTAGAGACGGGGTCTTGCTCTTGCTCAGGCTGGTTTTGAACTCCTGACCTCGAGCAATCCACCCGCCTCGGCCTCCCAGAGTGCTAGGTGGTGTGAGCCACCGCGCCCGGCCCAATGTATCATTTCTTACCATCTTTGCTAGAGATAATTATAATTCTGAATATTTGTTCATATTTCTCTTGCTTTTCTTTATACTTTTATTATATATGTTACACATACATGTGCACACACACACATTTTTACATGTTTTTGAACTTAAGTGGGATTATACTGTGTACATTCTTTTGCAGCTTGCTTTTTCCCTTCTGCATTACTCATTATATTTGTGATATTTATCTGGGTTAATATGTATAGTTGTAATTCATTTATTGTATACTCTTAAATTTTCCTGATCAATGTAGCTATAGATTTATCAATTTTACTAGTCTTCTCAAAGAACCATCATTTGGTTTCATTGATTTTTCTCTATTTAATTAATTTTTCACAGTTATGACTTTCTTTTTTGCTTATTTTTAGACGTAATTTGCTCCTCTTTTTCTAGCCGAGGACATAGGAGGCTGAGGTCATTGATTTAAAATCTATCTTCTTTCATAATATAGATGTTTTAGGTCTATAAATTTTTCTCTGGGTATGACTTTAGCAGCATTTTACAAATTTTGAAATGTTATGTTTTTATTTTTATAATTCAAAATATTTTCTAAGTTCTCTTTTGATTTCTTTTTTGACCCATGGGTTATTTAGAAACTTAGTTTTTAGAGTACTTGGAGATTTTCTACAAGCTCTTATTTATTGATTTCTAATTTAATTCTACTTTGGTCACTTTGTGACTTGAATAATTTTAAATGTATTGAGACTTATTTTACTGATCAGAATATGGTCTATTGTAGTAAATGTGTTCTGTGTACACTTGAAAACACTGTGTATTTTGCTGTTGTTGGGTGAAGTGTTCTATAAATATCAAATAGGTCAGAGTGGTTGATAGTGTTTTTCAATTCTTCTGCATATTTGTTGAGTTTTATATAGTTATTGTATTACTTTTGATATAGGAATATTGAAATCTCTGACTATAATTGTGGATTTATCTACTTATAGTTCTATTAGGTTTCCTTTCTTCTATTTTGAAACTTAGTTATTAGGTTCATAAATGTTTAGGATTTTTATGTCATCCTGATGAATCTTTATCTTTATGAAATATTCTTTTTCATCTCTAATAATAGTCTTTGCTATGAGAACTACTTTGATATTACTATAGCCTCTCCAGTTTTCTTTTGATTAGCATGGTACAACTTCTTCCATTTTTCTACTTTTAACCTATTTGTGTCTTTATATTTAAAGTGGCAACATATAGTTGGTTCTCACTTTTTTTACCCAATTTGATAATCTTTGCTTTTTAATTGGGGATATTTGCACTATTTACATTTAATGTGATTATTGGTTATGGTTAGGGTTAAATCTGCCATCTTGCTGTTTGTTCAGTTTTTCTTTGTTTCCCTTTTCTCCTTCTTCTGCCCTCTTTTGTACTGAATACTTTTTATGATTCCATTTTATCTCTTATGTTGGCTTAATTAGTTATAACTTTTTTGTTGTCATTTTAGTTTTGCTTTAGAATTTGTAGCACAGATTTTTAATTTATCACAGTTTATATTCAAGTGGTTTTATACTACTTAGTATATATAGTATAAATGTATAGTATTAACACCTTATAATAGTATATTTCCATTTCTCCCTTCTGTATTTCTTACTTATATTGTTTGTCTTCTGTGAGAAAGACATTCTTTAACATTTTTCTTATGTTGGTGGTCTGCTGGTGATGAATTCTTTCAGCTTTTGTATGTCTGAAGAAATCTTTATGTCACCTACATTTTTAAAATACAGGTTTATTAAGTAATATATTTCACACATTTAAATTGTATAATTCAATGGTTTTTAGCATGTTCACAGATATGTGCAACCATCACCACAGTCCATTTTAGAACATTTTTATTGTTTCAAGAAGAAACTCTATCCTTTAGCTATCACTCCCTATCCCTGTTCCTTGTTCCACCCAAATCTCTAAGCAAACATTAAACTACTTTCTGTCCTTATATAATAGATTTCCCTATTCTAGACTTTTATATTATCATATTATAACTGGCATCTTTTGCTTAGCATAATGTTTTCAAGATTCATCCACATTTTAGCATGTATCAGTGCTTTATTCCTTTTTATGCTAAATAATATTCCATTGTTTGGTTTTACCACATTTTGTTTATCTAGGCATCCTTTGGTGGAAATTTACGTCACTTCTACCTTTTGGCTCTGATGGATAGTCACCTTCATTTTTGAAAGATATTTTCCCTAGGTATAGAATTGTAGTTTGGCAGGTTTTTTTTCCCAGCACTTTATAAATTTTTTAATTTTTCTGTCTTCTCACTTGTGTTTGTCCTGATGAGAACTGTGCTGTCATTCTTATCTTTGTCCTCTGTGAATAATGTATCTTTTTTCTCTGCTTTTAAAATTTTCTTTTTATGACTGGTTTTGAGCAATTTGATTATGATATGCCTTGGTGTTGTTTTTCTGTGCTCTGGGTTCACTGAAATTCTTAGATCTGTGGGTTTATAGTTTACGTCGAATTTGAGAAAATTTCAGCCATTATTTCATCAATTTTTTTTTCTATCTCCCCTTTCTTTTTTGGGAATTTCCAGTTACTGCTATAGTAGGCTACTTGAAGTTGTTTCACAACCTATTGATACTTCCTTCTTTCCTTTTTTCCTTCCTTCCTTCTTTTCTGTCTTTTTTTGAGTATTTTTTCTCTTTGTGTTTATTTTTGGACAGTTTCTATTGCTATGTCCTCAAATTCACCTTTTTTTGTTTGTTTTTCAGTAATACCTAGCCTGTCATTTAATCTCATCTAGTACATTTTTCATTTCAGACATTGTTATTTTAATCTCTAGAGGTTTGATTGGTTTTTAATATTTTTAAATGCTTCTACTTAGCATGTTTAATATTTCCTATAGCCTTTTGAATATTTGAAAGACAGTTATAATAACTCTTTTAATGTCTTTAGCTGATAACTCTAACATTTATGTCAATACTGGGTTGGTTTGGTTGGTTGATTGATTTTCTCTTCATTCTGATATACCCTTAAACATTAAACATGCATACTAATGTTAATATTAATTAATATCTCTAACTCCCTTTCAAATACTAAAGGGACTCTAGAACACTTTAACTTCAATTATTTTTCATTATACATGTTATTATTGTCATGTATTTTTATTCTACTTTGATTGTAAATTATTAAATAGACATCATTTTTTCATATAGTCAATTCTTGCTTTGTGTTACCCACATATTTACCAATTTCTTTGTTAATTATTCTTCAAAATTCAAAATTTTGGATTTGATTTTTTTTCTGTAATATATATTGAATAATTCTTTAAGTGTGGGTTTATTTGAAATAACTGTTCTCAGTCTTTGTCTAATAAAAATGTCTTTACTTTGTTCTCATTCTTACAGTATAATTTAACTGACTATAGAATTCTATGGTCATAGATATTTCTTCTTAATCTTTTAAAGATATTATTATATTATATTCTGGCTTCTATAACTACTATTGAGAAGTCTGTTTTTAGCTTAATTATGATTCCTTTGTGGATTATCTGTGTTTTTTTCTCTGGCTATTCTGAAGATATTTCCCTTCATTTTTGTTGTTCTGTGGTTTCTTACATTGTGCTAATTGTGTCTTTAATTTCATTTATCCTATTTGAGACTTGTTGTGTCTTGAATTAATCAATTCTGGAAATTTCTCAACCATCATATTTTAAAGTTATTTAAAAAATTGAGACACAATTCACATACAAGAAAATTCACCCTTTTAAAGTATATGACTCAGTGGCTTTTAGTATGCTTATAGGGTTGTGCAACCATCACCACTATCTGATTTTAGAACACTTTTATCACCCCAAAAAGAAATCCCATATCCATGAACAAACATTCTTGCTCATCATGGATTATTTCCTCATGTGTGGTTGTTTTGGTTTCTTTGTTTTGAGACTAAGTCTTGCTCTATTGTCTGGGCTAGAGTGCAGTGGTATCATCATAGTTCATTGTAACCTCAAACTCCTGGGCTCAAATGATCCTCCTGCCTCAGCCTGCTGAATAGCTGGGACTATAGGCACGCACCACCATTCCCAGATAATTTTTCTATTTTTTGTAGAAATGAGGTCTTATTGTGTTGCTTAGGCTTGTCTTGGACTCCTGGGCTCAAGTGATTCTCCTGCCTACCCTCCCAAAGTGCTGGGCTTACAGCTGTGGGCCCCTGCATCCAGACAGACTCCTCATGTGTTTTACTGTGAGTTTACCTTTATTGAGGTTTCCTTCTTTCTCTGAGAATCCATCATGGCCTAGTTATGAGAAGATCTCCCCAGAATAGTTTTGTGTTTGCTTCTACCAGTTGCTTCAGGGAGATTCCCAACCGTAGCTCAATCATTGCATTAACTTCTCAGTTTGAGATCTCCTAAACCATGCATATATTATGTTAATTTTAACCCCAAATTCACAGGAGGCACAAGCCTAAGATTTTGAATTTGGGGGAAGATTTTATTTTCATCCATCTTAGAGCCCAAATGAGATAGAAAATTTTATGTCCTGATAGACATAATTCTTTTCTAGTTCATCTCTTCTCAGAAGGAGTAGCTATTTGAGGGTATTGGCTTTATCCCAGAATTCTCAGTTACTCATGAATACCCAAAGCCTCATTTTTTTTTCCTTCCTAAATATTAAAAGCTAATTCTTTAAGTTACTGGAATCAATATTTCTCCAAGGCATTGAAGGTCCACTCTAGCTTATGGTTCAACAACTTCAGTTTTGGCACCTAGGATGGATTGTGGAGTCTGTCCCTCCCTTCCTTTCTTTTCTCTTTGAGCTCACACGTTAAAAGTAATATTTGTTTTGTTTTTTTTCCAGCATTTCTAGGTCTTTGTATTGGACGATTTGTTTTTAGTTCTCTTAGCTCATTATATTATCAGAAGTCCCAGTTTCCTCACCAGTAATGTGGGGAAAATAATTTATTTACATCATAAGGTTTTTAGGATTAAATGGAATAATGTATATAAAGTGCTTAGCGTAGAGCATGATATATAAGTGCTCAATAAATGTCGGCTATTATAATAATTAATGCTGATTGAGAAGCTCTAGATAAGAACTCAAATTTGTATAAGGAAAACTACTGAAATGAATTCAAAAATTAATGTTTTGGCCCTCTCTTAGGATGTAATGTTGGCTAATTTCAGTTAGCTCTATTTTTGACATAATGTAAACACATAAAACTTACTGTTTAAGTGTGTACCATCTTGTATTTTTTTTTTTTTTTGAGACAGAGTATTGCTTTATTACCCAGGCTAGAGTGAGTACCATGGTGTCAGCCTAGCTCACAGCAACCTCAAATTCTTGGGCTCAAGCAATCCTACTGCCTCAGCCTCCCCAGTAGCTGGGACTACAGGCATGTGCCACCATGCCCGGCTAATTTTTTCTATATGTATATTAGTTGGCCAATTAATTTCTTTCTATTTATAGTAGAGACGGAGTCTTGCTCTTGCTCAGGCTGGTTTTGAACTCCTGACCTCGAGCAATCCGCCGGCTCAGTCTCCCAGAGTGCTAGGATTACAGGTGTGAGCCACCGTGCCAGGCTGCCATCTTGTATTTTATCTTGCATTTTATGTCCTTTAGTGTTTTATCTCACTTTTACCCTCCTCCACTTAGCATGCGGTGGGCACAGAACAGTATTCATAAATATTTGATGCTTGACTCAATTGGAATGTATATGTTTTTGATTTTACAGATAATTTCAATTCAATTACTCATAATTGTAGGTTATTTTATAAACATGCTTATTTTCTCTATTAAAAATAATCACATATTAAGGTGACATAAAAATAGATAACTTGAAATTCATTTTATTAAGAAAACATTAATCTCTTAGTCTTGTTTCTAAAATATTTATTTACTTCAAAATATGAACTTAGAAAAACATTCCATGGATTATTAACAGGTTATCTGATTTATTTCTGCTGAAGGAATATAATTAATTTAAACAAAGGTATATCTGATTAAAATGCTGTGTGGAAGTAATCTTTTTCATGTTCTTAAAAGAGGAATGAAGGACAAAAAAAATAATAGATAGTATTTTCAATCTGAGTGTTTTTGTGATATCAAAATGGATACTGTTCTTTTTATTTCTTCTCTATAACAGATATTATATTTGTGATTCTGTCTGTGTGTATAGTCTCACTTTTGTTAATGCATCTTCATTTCTGGGTGAAATGAAAGCTGACCTAGAACTGTGGTCATTCCTGTGTCAAAGTTGCAACAACTGTGGTCACTGAACAATTACTATGGCAATCTGACTGGTCCTAAAGGGATAGTTGTGTTAGACCAAGATCTAAAATCATCTGTGGAAGGGGAATGAACTGAGGTTTCAAACTGCAGTACAGTTTGATCTTGTGTCAGTATTTAACCAAGAGAACCACATATGCAAACAAATAACTTACTTGGCGGAAAAATAATAGTCCTAGAAAATATTTAAATGCTGTGATTTTTCACTCAGTTACTTTTTCTTGACAATTTTATTATAATACTGAAATATCATCAGAGCTCTAAGAAATGACACCAATAATCATGTGATTTCTATGGCCAAATAAGATGCTATTGTTATAAAACCTTTAAATTCTTTTGACCTGGCATATAAATAAAGATGTTATTTCTTTCTTAACATGACATCCTAAAATATGTATGAGGTGTTTAATTGAGACGGATTATTAACATATAGAAGAAAATAAGAAAGTGACAAGGTACGTATCAGCAAGACATGTGTTTTCATTATTTTTTTTTCCCCAGAGAGGTCATAGATCTGTACCACTCCATCTACCTTTTCTTAACCTTGCTCACATCCATTTTGTAGTTGTGAGATTTTTGGCTGGAGTTAGTACACAGCTGGAAGCAAATGAATATCCCGCTGTTTTCAAAACTGTTTTTTGTTTGTTTCTTTATCTGCATTCTTCCATTCATTCAGCACATGCTGGACTCCTGCTCCATACCTGCACGGTGGTAGATGGGGGAAGCTCCTTATTGAACAAGACAGTCAGAGCTTCCTGGAGGAGTTTCTCCCTTTCTTTTCTTTCATCTTATACTTTCCTGCCATTTTCTTTCTCTAAACTTTCTCCTCTTTACCTTTATTTCTTTTCCTTACTTTCCTCGCTTCCTTTCTCTCCTTGTCAGGAGATGGCTAAAGGACTTCCCTTTCTTCTTCAAGCTTGTTTAGGCCCGATAGACGAGATGCCTTTCTTCGCACTGCACCCGTTTCCCGTGGGAATTCAGGGACATTCATAACTTTTGGCCTGGCTTAGCTGCGCCTGCACCTCTTCTGAGGAAAATTGGTTGCCAGCGGATGAGAGCATTATTTCCTCCACTGCCATGGAGTCATACTCCTCTGCCTTTCATCATGCTGCCAAACTTTGTGAAGAGTGAATCCTTTGGGGAAAGACATATTCCTCTCTGTGTCTACGAGTAATCATTTTTTGTTAAAACCATTTTTTAAAAATTGGTTTTATATTCATGTACCTAAATTTATCACCAGTTTACTTCCATTGATCACCTTACCAGCTGAGTATTTTCATTTCTGTTGAGCTTTTCACAGTGAATATTAGAGAGCATTTTTTTTCCCCAGCACTATTTAGGAAGGGAGAGGGAGGAAAGCCTAATATGAATTCAGATATGGCCATTGTCCCATTGTTTTCTGACTCAGTGTAGTAAAAAAAAAAAAAAAAAATCAGAAGGATCAGCAAGCTGAGTTCACTTGAAAGCACAGATTAATCAGAATTGTAGAATCCATTTTAGCCTTGGAAGAGTCCTTTTGATCTAACCCTGGCTCTTTAAAGTTGAAGATCAGAGATGTCAAGTGACTTGCTAGAGATCACACAGCAAGTTAATGACTGAGCTGGGACTAGAACCCACATCTCGGTTGCCAGTTTACTTTTCCACTAGGCAGGATATAGGAAGTAGGATATAGGAGGGAGATGGATTTGTCAGAGCCATGGAGATTCAGACTTTTTTACTCTGCAGCTGAGAATTAAAGAATCGAATTTTGTATGATCCTTGTGCAATCAGCTAAGGTGTTGAAAAGAACTGGTATGATAAAATTAAGTGCTGCCTACTGAATATATGGTCTGCATTGTTAGCACCTATACTCATGGGGGTGGGTCTATTTTATTAATTATATCTTGGCTATTGGTGTCATATATTGCTTAGGAGAAAAATGATTATCTTCTAACCCCAAGTGCTACAATTATAAGTAAAGTTGGGGAGGGAAGGTGAATTTATTTTTGGTGAATTCAGTGGATAAATATGACATTGAAGAGTTTTGTATATAAAAACCATAGGACAGAGGAGTTTGAACACTTGAATAAAGAGTCAGAACGTCAAGTTCATCTGCTTATTTAATTAATTTATTATTATTAGAGGTGGCTTAGCTCATCTCAGTTATTGGAAGATCTTCGGTCTCTGGCTTTCCAACTGCTGAAAAACCAAGAAATCATTGATTCTCTTCTCTATTGGTGTGGATATTTTTATTGGCGTGGTCGCTAGGCCCCAGCATGGTCCCCAGTGATCCTTTGCCTCAGGTAATCATGGCTTTATAGAGTCCTTTCCCACACTGCATCAGGGCTGGTCTGAGTGACCAATACAATATGGCAGAAATAATGATATGTCACTTCTGAGGGTAGCTCATAGAAGACACTGTGGCTGCTGCCTTGTACTCTCTTGGATTCCTCACTCTGGGGGAAGCCAGTTGTCAAGTCATGAGGACACTCACATAGCTCTGTGAGAGATCCATGTGGCACAGAACTAAGGCCTGCTGCCAACAGCCAGTGAGGAATTATGGCCTCTGTCAACAGCCATGTGAGCGAACCTTCCTGGAAGCAGATACACCAACCTGGTCAAACCTTCAGGTGACGGCAGCGCGAGCCGATGCTTGAAAGCAACCTCCTGAGAGACCCTGAGCCAGAACCACCCAGCTCCGTCACTCTCCGATTATTGACCCCAGAAATAGTGTGAGATAATAAATGCTTGTTGTCTTAAACTGCTAAATTTGAAAAATAATTTGTTATACAGCAATACATAACTAGTACAGTTGACAAAAGTTGAATGTTCTTAATTTGAAAGAAATAATAATAATAAATGCAGAGTTTTATTACAAGAGTGAACCCTTAGACACAAGCACTATTATCTATACCTGGCTTGTATTAGGTATTTTCATTTGATTAAAAAGGAAACTGAGAAACAGAAAAGTTAAATGATTTATTTTTAGAGGGGATGGTGGTGGCTAAGAATTGAAGTATACCTCTTTTTTTTTCTACTTCTCTTTGAAATATGGCTGTATTAAAATATGAGTAAAGACTAAGTCCAAAAATGAAACCAAAATGAAACCAAAAGACTAAGTCCAAAAATGAAACCAAATTCAAAGAGAGAGTTCTGGTTTGAGCAAACTTTTATTTAAAGAGAAGTTTTCTGAGAGCTACTGTTTTAGTATTAAATCATTTCATTTTACCTGAGTCATTTTATCTTTACACACAAGTCCATTATATCACTTTCAATTAATAAACATGGAGGGGACTTCAAGGGTCATTTGGCGTAAGCCTAAACATGAATATTTTTTATCAATTCAGCAAAGATTTGTCAAGAAAATCGCTACTGGCCAGGGGATACAAAGATAAATAAGATAATAACAGCCTTGCCCATGAATAGTTTATAGGTTAGTGGAGGGACAGATCATTTCAATAATGTGGGAAGAGTTCTGATACAGGTATTTACAGGGTAGAGGTAGAGTATAGAGGAGGTGCACCTAACCCAGAGTGGAAGGGAGTTCAGGGAAGACAAATGACTTTCCCAAAGGCATACTGCTACTTTGTGGCATTCTGAATCTGTCTTGGCTGTTTTCTGGAGACCTGGGAGTGAGTGGTCCTAACAGGATCGTGTGCTGCCTGCTTGCTTCCTTTCATATCTTGGTAAGGAGATCTCTGTTTTTCTGTAGAGACCCCATTCTATGACCACTAATTACTGAGATAGTATTCAAACTTTTTTTTCAAATAAAATGACTTCTTTTTCTTTCAAATGGGACAGAGACACTAAGAAACAAAAACATACAAATACAAAAAATACAAAACAAAACCCAGGAAGTACAGAGGTGTTGGAAACATGAATTAGGAGACTGAAATACGTAATGTCAAACTGAAAGAATAAAACATTTGGGGTGTGGAATTCTAAAAAAAACTTATTAAACAATTCTTCTTCCTATTGACTTGTCACATATTTCTAGCTACGACTCAGTAAGAAATTTGTGGCCACGTGCTGATTTGGCTTTAAGGAAAGATTATACCTGTGGATCCATTTGGTAGAATCTGGACCTTAATTCCATCAGTTTGAACAAGCAGGTTTCAGACATTATAGAGCCAAGGGAACTTCCAACAATCTCCCATGAGTGAGGCAGTGTGAATGAAGAAGCCTTTCATAACTTCATTTTGCACTCTGCCTGCAAATCAGAGGTCAGCCGGCCTTTCAATCTGAAGAGGGTACAACATGCCCGGAGGTGCTGCTGGTGCCAGTGTTTGCTCCTGTGGGACAGGCAGGGGGAAAAAAAAGGAAAAAGGAAGAGAGGACAAAAGGCAAAAAAAGAAGAGACTGGAAGAAGAGAAGAGGGACACAATGATAGGAGAAAGAAAAAGAAGAACTACTAACTATTGCTTGTTGAGTACTGCAAGCTGCCTTGCTAAGTACTTTGCAGACTTGATCTCAATCCCCCCCACAGCCCTATGAGGTAGTACTGGCAGTACCTTTGTTTTGCTGATTAGGAGACTGAAGTTAAAAGAAGATAATTTCCCAAAAAGCAGACAGCTAGTAAGTAGCAAAGCTGTGATTTGAACTAAGGTCCACCTGACTCCAAAATTCAGCACTCCTAACCACAATGCCACAAAGGAAATATGTTCACCTACTAGAATCTGAGAGAGGACCATTACGGAAGACTGGGCCATTCTGTGGCTGGCCCTTGGATTTCCTTCTTCTTCTTCTTTTTTTTTAAGTTTGTAGACAAGTCTTTAACAGGATGAAGATCCCTTAATTGGATTTGCCTGTTATCCAATATCGCACACCACATCACATGCTGTGCTTCAGTTCCCTACATGAATCAGTTAAAACCTTCCCATTTAGTCTAATGAACCCTAATTTCAGACAAAGGTAACTGTCACCTTTTGTTTCATCCTGTGCTTTTATTTTTCAAATACCACAGCCGACCTCTGAACTCAATCTGCACTTGCCTATTGATGCATAAATATCTATAATATCACAGTAAATTAAATTCTATTTTAAAGGGTTTCTATTTAACAATCTGTCAGAACTTTCACAGCATTTGATTTCTGGTCTCCTCTGTCCAGTGACAGGTTTATCTCAATATGGCTTGATTAATGAAACCTTTTATTTGGTGTAAGCACACCTATTATTACCATAATCTCTTAATGCTTGCTTAGGCAACATTGAGGTCTGGCAGCAGCGACTCTCAAAACTTCTAGCTTCTTTAGCTCCACCAGAACATTGGGTGAGATTAACGGGCCGGGAGACTGATGCCCTTCTAATGGGGAGCATGGTAATGTTAGTGTCAGTTAAATGATATAGCACTCTGTCTCAGAGGCTTGGCCAAACTCTCTTTTAACCTCTAGGGTTTAAAAAATGTTTCCGACTTAGTGCCAACAAATCCGCCTTCCTCTCCATTGCTACCATGCCCTTGCGTGTCAGTCATTGGGGGGCGTGGTTGACGTCTCCCTCGGGGAGCCGAGAAATTGCAATGTGCACCGAGGAGCTGGGAAGTGGTCTGCAGTATAAAATAAAAGAATATATTGAAAAAGAGAGTCTTAATGAAGCCAAGGGGCCAGGCACTAATAGCTCTTAAGAAATAGAAATGACTTTATGATGGATATTCCACAAGCAACCTTTTCAGAAAAGAAGAGTGCAATTGAATTATGTTTTGTTCCTGACAAGTATTTACCTCGGAGAGAGGCTGCCATTGCTGCTGGATTAGCTCCTTCGCGTCCTACGTGCCTCCAAAACACTGGGGGGGAAATATCTTGGATTCCACATAGACTCAAAACGTTGTCACTCTGTTTTACTTTGCTATTAAATATTTAATAACGTTAAAAGTGAGACATGGAAAATAAAATCTGAAACTTATTTGTGCTGCAGAAATGGTCTTCTCTGCAGTTTTTCCTATCTGGTGTTTTCTGTACTGGTAAAATGATAGACTTCTGCCATGTATTATACTGTTCCCTTATTTGTACCCTGTCGCCTGACAATGCTTAAAACATCTCATACTTTTTTTTGTTTAAACTATTTTTTTTTTCTTTTTTTAGTTTGTGGTCACTGTGGCTTTAAGTGCAGTTTATTTAAACTTCTTGAAGTAGGAAAGAGAATGAAGTAATATTAGTATTATTCAAGTTCCTACTAAACAATAAAATAAAATTAAATAAATGAAACAAATGAGTGTGTTATTTAAAAAGGGCATTATCATAGTTAACGTTCTTTGTTAAGATTTGCATATTTAAATGCAAAATAACCCCTAAAAATTAGAAAAAAAGTATTTTGTTTATCTAATGACTGTATTAGGTTGATTATTAATTTGATTACTTGAGTTGGCAATTTGTTATTAAATATATCTGCTCATACAGACTTTAAAACACAGAAGTTTTCTTTCTGGGTGTTTTAATACTCAAAAACAAAATATTATAGGAAATATTTCTTTAAAGGGGTAATATCAGATTTTTTATTATCAGTTTAGTGTTAATTAAATTTATTAGAGTCATACTAAAAAAATAAAGTCTGGTTTAACTATTTTTGAAATTAGATACATGGTTTAAGAATAGTCAATAAAATAAGAAAATAGAGAACCTGGTTTAATTTTAAATGATGCTGAATGTTAATCAAATAATTTTCAATAACATAATTAATATTAAGGATCTTATGTTCTGTTTGAAAAATATGTACCATTTTTCTTCATTAAACATGTTCTTTTGCAAGAAATGCCAGAAACCCCTTAATAAGATTCTGAGTAGAGGATTATTATAATTCTCCAACATGTTTCTCAGTTTTTAGTTTATTTCGCATCATGCTTTTTAACCTTCAACAACAAATATTGTTGTACCATGAAGACAGCAAATCTAAACAATTACATATGTAGTCCAAAGGCATACACAAGAAAATCAATATTTGACATCTTTGCAACTCCCTCTTTGCAGGAGCGTTCAATAGCTCTTATTCATTATACACTTATATCTCTTTCAGATTCGCCTTTGTCACTAGAAACCCATTTTTTTTTCTCCTTTGACTTCCACATAACTTCTTTGCCCTGTACTTTTACAGATGCCTTCTGGCTATAAATACTAATGAAACCTCTTTGCTTAATTCAATTTTGCTGGTACACTTACAGTTATGACCTAACTTTCCCACGAGAGAGACTGATTGAACATTCCACTACCTTATGGATGGGAGCAAACATTCTTACAGAACTGGACTGACAATTTCCATAATTATAGAATTCACAGCCTAATGACCTTAAAAAACAATAAAAAGATCTCTTGTTAATTCCATTTCTGTTACTGACATTCAAGATATTTCATTTTTCACGGGACAACAAATTTACTTTTTTATTTTCCAAAGAGCAGTCTATCCTTTCCCCCCAGATTAAATTTTCTGAATATTGAAGTATTCCATTGAATATTTAGCATTTCTTTGTCTTTTAAAAGTTAGAATATTTATGATCCTTAGAATGAGTTTGACTGATTTATAGCAATCAATTATAAGAGTACGTTTTCAAATAGCCCTTTTAAAAATGAAGAATAGAATAATTAAAAAGATCACAAGTCCTCCCTTGCATATAATTATTTCATTATTTCATTACAGTGCAGAAATTATTTTTGCTGACTGTGAGCAATTTTAATTGAGTGAGATCTGTGTTAATATACGATAGCAAGCAGTTCTTCCTAAGAAATAAGATCACTAATTGCCTAAATTTTTATTCAGTACAGTGAGTCTTATGAGTCACATTGCAATATAAACCTAATCATTAGGTAGAGTGGATACAATACCTTTTCTGTAGTGTAGATATCCTAAAAGCATAACCTGCCTGCTAATTTATTCCTTCAACAGGTTTATTGCCTTATTAAGCATTTGTTTTGTATAAAATTCTTAATCTGTCCAGATTATTACAGAAGAACTATGATAATGAAACATTAAAATTCAGACTTGAAGTTTACTAGAGCCAGCATGAATAAGCAAAGCTAAAACACAGCATCTTTGATTCTTCCTAAACACCAAAATGCTCAGCACCCTAGAACATATTCTGAAAGCTTTTGGCTTACAAATAAAGATTTTATTGAGGTATGGAAATCTTGAGTATAGCCAGAGAGCCTGTTATTAAGTGAAGTTAAATTAAATGTTAATAATAGCCATTTTCTTGGAAAAATCTAACATTCATCATAAACATCATAGTATCCTTGGCATATCTAAATATTTTATACATATCTAAGATATTTTCTTCTCAATAAATATTTTACATATATTTATTGCCATGGAGAGAATGTATAAATTATAATAAAATTAATCAGAACCACTATCTTCATGGCATAGACTGTTTTGATGAAATCTGAGTGAACATTAAAAAAAAATTGTTTTTGGCCAGGCATGGTGGCTCACGCCTGTAATCCTAGCACTCTGGGAGGCCAAGGCGGGTGGATTGCTCAAGATCAGCGGTTTGAGACCAGCCTGAGCAAGAGGGAGACCCCGTCTCTACTATAAATAGAAAGAAATTAATTGGCTAACTAAATATATATATACATATAAAAAAAATTAGCCGGGCATAGTGGCGCATGCCTGTAGTCCCAGCTACTCGTGAGGCTGAGGCAGGAGGATTGCTTGAGCCCAGGAGTTTGAGGTTGCTGTGAGCTCAGCTGACGCCACGGCACTCTAGCCTGGGCAACAGAAGTGAGACTCTATCTCAAAAAAAAAAAAAATTGTTTTTATGTATAGTTTAGTATTGAATATGCTGTTACTAGTCTAACTTAGACCTTATAGTGAAAGGTACAGTATTTGAGTGTATTCTTAGTTTAAATAAAACTTTTGAAAGTAGAATTAAAATACTAGAAAAATTCGATGATATTTATTGGTAAATTCATTTCTTCATTTAGCAAATATTTATTGAACAATATTGTGTAATGAGCAAAATTTGTATGAGCCCAATGTGTATTGAGCAAAACTGAGTAATATTGTGCTAATATTACTTTCCCATACTCTTCCAAGATCAGTGCTAACATTTTTGCCTTTTTTGCTTGGATTCAAGTACACTCATCTGTTGCTAAAAGAAGTTTACCAAGTTGATATTTCACTGCCAATGTAGAAGTTATAGAGTTGTTTACAATTCTGATTTCTGGATTTCAATATTTGATGTATCAGTGATAACTGAAACTTTCTGGAACTCTGTAAGAGATGAATTACTATTGTGAATAGAACAATTTTTGTATTTGGAATTTTTTTCCCTGGAGGTCAAGAATTATGTGTGGTATGGAGGGTAAAATAAACTATTACCTCTACAAGTCTTTCTTATGGTGAAGGGATTCTAGCGTAGTGTAGGAATATTCTAGCATAGTGTAGGAATAGTTGGGAGAGTGATATGATCTGGAAGAATAAGAACTAGACTGCCCGGAGTCCTGGGTTCTACAACTGCTGTTTAATGATCTGTAAGACTTTGGGCAAGTCTTGAAACCTCTCTGAGCCCCGGTTTCCAGATCTGGAAAATGTGGGTACTGATCCTTGCTCTGCCTCCTCATGGGGATGCTATCATGATAAATAGTAGCTTCCTCATTTGTAAAGTGAAAAGTTCTCAAATTAGAGCAGACTTTAAAGTGGGGGTAGTTCATAAATCCCCTTGAAACAATGTAAAATTTTGCGAATATGTTCTTATGTACATCTTTCTGGGTATGAAGTCCTTAGCTTTTGTCAGATTCTCAAATGGGCAAATGATCCAAAGAAGGTTAAGAAACAATAGATTTGAAAATCTCTTACATCTTTCCTACTCTTAAATTCAAATTCCATTCTCCCTCTCTGAATAATAGATATGAAAGCACTTTGAAAAAGTGCAAAACAAATGCAAAGTATCATTCTCCATCTCCCTTTATGGATCTAGTCTATGTAAAAGTCATAGCCATACTTGAAATAGTGATATTATATTATGTTGCATAGGTTATTGAATAAACATATTGCCTGAGGGAATCCCTCAAATGCAAGGTTCAGTATTAGACCCCTCAGAGAATTAGAGAAAATAGAAAAGAAATCTAGATGAGAGTGCAAAAATATTTTAATATAGGTTCACTGTAGTTTACTGGGCAACATTAAACTAGTAATTAAACTAGTATGAGGCTACTTCCTTTGAGCTGGAGCTGCAAGGAAAAAAAAAGAATATTAAAATTTTAAATTTCACAAATGCACTTTTTTTTTTTTTTTTTTGAGACAGAGTCTCACTTTGTTGTCCAGGCTAGAGTGAGTGCCGTGGCGTCAGCCTAGCTCACAGCAACCTCAAACTCCTGGGCTTGAGTGATCCTTTTGCCTCAGCCCCCCGAGTAGCTGGGACTACAGGCATGCGCCACCATGCCCGGCTAATTTTTTATATATATATCAGTTGGCCAATTAATTTCTTTCTATTTATAGTAGAGACGGGGTCTCGCTCTTGCTCAGGCTGGTTTTGAACTCCTGACCTCGAGCAATCCGCCCGCCTCGGCCTCCCAAGAGCTAGGATTACAGGCGTGAGCCACAGCGCCCGGCCACAAATGCACTTTTAAAAGAAGGAAAAACAAAAACTAGTATGAGGCTACTGATCTAGTGCTAGTCTGGATTATGACAAATTATAGCTGTGCCTCAATTTCCTCCTCTCTAATTCATACCTCAGAGGCGTATGGGAAAGATTAGGTTAGTTAGATTAGTTAGTGTTGTTGAAAGTGTTTTCAGTCAACTGCACAGTGTTAAACAAAAGCAAGGCATTCTCGATTCCAAGGAGGAAAATCCCACCATTAAGGATTTCCTAATGGGGGGGTTGTTGGGGTGGGGATATCAAACTAGAGTACCCTTAACTCCAGGGAACAGAATCTACTGCATAGGAAGAATGCTTTTCATCTAAGAAATAGTTGATTTAGGTCTAAGCTTACCTCTTCTTTTCTAGATTTGAATCAGAATAGAGAGAAAAAAATATTTGCTTCTAAAACTTGTTCTCTTTCTTACTAAGGATGAGCGTGAGTTCTTAGAAGGCAGTGATCGGATCTTACACATTTTTATATCCACAGCCCTATGCACATACTCAATAAAGTTTATGCATTGAATGACCTTGGGTTGGCTACTTACTTTCTGTGAGTGATATTTCCTCTGTATGTAGGAATAACAACAATAATAATAAAAACCTGGATACCATTTATTAAGTACCCTGTACCAAGTACTTTACCTATGTTATTTTGTTATAGCCTAACACAACCCTGTGAAATATTATCCCCATTTTAAAGGTGAGGATTCTGAAGTTCACTGAAGATAAGTGACTTACCTAAGGCCATAACCACCTTATAAATCTATTAGAAAGATAAAATTATATAATGTATTATACATGATCATTCTTTGAAAACTATTTAGGCTACATACATGTAATGCTGCTGCTGTTGCTCTTTCACTTTTTTGTTCTTTTTGTCAGATGTGCTAGCTTCAAAGATTTTACTTTTTTAACAGCCTTCTCATTGAAATAAGAGAGGGTGCTTTGCTAGAAGGTTTAAGGTACTTTGTGTCCCAGAAATGCAGATTAGGTGATGACAAGAAATGGTTGTTGTCAGGTCATCTTTGATATATCTGTTGTGTCCGCAAGTAGCTGCTGCTGTTAGCTGAGAGAGCGAGTGAAGACGAACTATGAATGTTTGGTGAATAAGACCCTTTGTAAGTATTCTGCTTGGGGCTCCTCCCATTCCCTGGCCATTAAAATAGATTAGTGCCTAAATTAAGATCATGAAAACCAAGAAGTTCAGATCCAAAGCTAAGATTCAAGGTTGAAGAATTACTCTTAACTCCGAATCGCAAAACCCGTAATCTCTGTGGGACCAAGCCCATGAGTTTGCTCTGAATCTCTTGGATTCCATGGAGCTGAGATTAATATTACTATACTACACAAAGTTGAAATACTTTAAAACTTCATAACATAGCAAAGACAGGCTCATAATTATAGAATTGGACCACCTCCCAGCTTATCATTGGAGGAGTGGTAAAGTCAAGTTACAGGAGAACTGCTGATTACCACGAGGAGTTACCTTTTATTTCTGAAAACTATATTTCTACTTGGTTTAAATAATACCCATTTATGGGACAATTTGATTTTGTGCAATTTTTTCTGCTTAAAAAATTTAACAGGAAACCTGATGGAGGAGTTTGATCATTTATTGCACATGTACACATTCACTGGTAATGATGAAAGATTTGTTGGTTGTCTAGTTTATCTGAGAGAGAGAGATGAGCCACGCCAGAAGAGAGGGTGGGGAATCTGGGCTCAGCGCCCGGGATTTTTCTTTGCTATTTGGATCACTGTGTTTGCTAGAATATTTAATTAATCCCTCTCTTGGAGTAATGCTCATTGCTGATGGCTATTGCTGAACTGAAATATTAAACCATATGTAATATATCTTCAATAAAATTTAGATTTAAAAGTCCCTAAATGATGTATGTGTTTGACAGTCCTTAATGAAAACTGATTAAAGAAATTTCAGAGAACGGATAGGCTTAATGGTAACAATTCTTTTCATTCATGTGGAAGGAAATTCAGAATTATAAAGTGAAACATAAGGAATTAGCACAACATATTGGGTAGGACTGTGACAGTTCTTGGATACATAGGTTTTTGGTTTTTGTTTTGTTAAATATTTGGCTCTTTTACTATATCTCTGGCAAGGGCCTTTCCTGAAGTTCTTTAAGACAGTTCTTTTTGGTATACAGTTTAGCCATAGGTAGACCATCAGGAGACTCTGATAATTCTCTTTAAAGTAATGCAATACATGGCATGATTTTCTCTTACTATTGAACCGATGCCTCAGCAAAGGGTTAGAGGAATTCTGCTGTTTGTAGCAAAAATCTTGTGCCAGGAGCATTAACCTTGAAGTTCTATACACTTTTCAGGTCAGGCAATTACCACAGTTATCCTAGTTGCTTATTTAAGGATATGGCAAGGAGAGTCTCCAAAAAATGAACTGATAAATTTGAGTTGAGGGAAAAAAATCAATTTCTTTTTTTGAAAGGACAGATCCAGAATTGTAATGATGAAAAGAATTCTAAGATTCAGTTAAAATGTCTCTTGAACAGGTTGGAACAGGCAAATGGTCTAAAGCATTGGAGTGTGCCTATGCATCAGGATAGAGTATTTGAAATGAGACAGTGCTTAAGAATTTGATCAGTTGGGTGAGGTGGCTCACGTCTGTAATCTTAGCACTTTGTGAGGCCCAGGCAAGAGAATCGCTTGAGGCCAGGAGTTTGAGACCAGCTTGAGCAAGAGTGAGACCCCCATCTCTACAAAAAATAGAAAAATTAGCTAGGTGTGGTGGTGTGTACCTGTAGTCCCAGCTACTCGGGAGGCTGAGGCAGGACGAACTTGAGCCCAGGAGTTTGAGGTGGCCGTAAGCTATGATCATGCCACTGCACTCTACCCAGGCGACAGAGTGAGACCCTGTCTTAAAAAAAAAAAAAGAACTTAATCAAATCTAGTGGGCTTTAAACTTTGTAAAGCATTGAGTTCCTTTATGCAAACAAAACCTCATATACTTAATATGTAAAACAGACGTAAGGGTACCTATTCTCCTTGAAGCCAAAGAGGTTGTACCTGTTCAGATGCTTCTCCTTCTTCCTTCCTTATTAGCACAGTTTGAAAATGACTCATCTAATTCAGCTCTTTCATTTTACAAATATGAACATTCATTTCCAAGAGTAGTAAAATGACTTGTTTAAGGTTACGTGATTGAATGCATTAGGTCAGATTCCCAGATCAGTGCTCTCCTCCGTTACAAACTTTCTACTTCAAATACTCTCCGCTTCTTGGGTGGAACTCTGGAAAGAAAGCAGCCCTCTGTACTAGAATTCTAGGAAAAGGTCATGTGGTCAGGGGTTGTGAAGACAAGTGGGGGATAAAGATCACAAATACTATTCTCTCCATTCATAGGACAGGCATTTATTGATCATCTATTATGTACAAGGCACAGCTTGAGGCTACAAAGAAAGTACAGAATTCCAGAATGGAAGAAAAAATTCATGTATTTACTATTCTTTGCCCTGTATTTTATCCTTAGAAATATGAACAAAGTGATAATTTAGAGAATACAAATCATACACTCACCATAATGGTTTTGGGTATGGACTCTGGAGTTAGACTACCTAGTTTTGAAGTCTGGCTCTGACAGGTACCTTGGGCAAATTGCTTAACTTCTCAGTGCCTCAGATTTCTCATCTGTAAAGTAGTAATAATAATATTACCTGCATCATAGAATATTTTTGAGGATTAAATGAATGTATGTATTCATTTATTACATAAATGAATATTAAATATATATTCATATAGCTGAGAACAGTTAAATCTTAGCTATTATTGTTATACCTATGGCACTCATAGTGACAATTCAAGGGTCTCTGCTAAATCAGTATTTTGGTTTCTTATGTATATTGTTGAACAAAACATATGGAATTATATTCTGCATACCTAAGTTACTAAAGCATTGTCAATTCAATTTGGTAATCTTCATTTCTTAATTTAGCAAATGGTGTGTTTAACTTCTATACAATATATATATATGATATATATAGTATGATATATTTCACTGGCTCATGACTCTTATAATGCTTTGTACATCTTTTTTTTTTTTTTTTTTTTTTTTTGAGACAGAGTCTCACTCTGTTGCCCAGGCTAGAGTGAGTGCCGTGGCGTCAGCCTAGCTCACAGCAACCTCAAACTCCTGGGGTCAGGCGATCCTCCTGCCTCAGCCTCCCGAGTAGCTGGGACTACAGGCATGTGCCACCATGCCCGGCTAATTTTTTCTATATATATTAGTTGGCCAATTAATTTATTTCTATTGATAGTAGAGACAGGGTCTCGCTCTTGCTCAGGCTGGTTTCGAACTCCTGACCTGGAGCAATCCGCCCGCCTCGGCCTCCCAGAGTGCTAGGATTACAGGCGTGAGCCACCGCGCCCGGCCCTGCTTTGTACATCTTGAATGGGAATCTGGATGATCAGAAATATGTGCCACTGGTGATAACCTTATGCTATTACTTATTCTTTTTAATACATATGGTAGCTCCTCAAACAAAAAATAAAACTTTGGTCATGGACAATGTCATGTGTATCTGTTTATGTTTCTACAGTCTAGCTCTGTAACCTGTACATAGAAGGCAATCGACAGATGTTTACTATGTGTTTATGTCATGAATTCTACTGTTAATGGCAACATCTCTTCTCAATTTTAGGTTTTCCCTTCTAATTTTAAACTGTCAGCCTAATTATAATATCTTCTGTACTAATTTTTCTTTGTTCCACTGAATCTAAAGTTCATAAATTTGTTGAACCATGAATAAAGGCAAAAAGCTAGCACATGTAGGTACGAGCCATATGCATTGCTTTAATGAATAGTCATCGCGACATATGGAGGAGGACTGCCCGATTAATTATTGGGTTTGATGGAGTTGCTGCTTGCCTGCATGAGTTAGTCCAGGGGCCAATTTATAGTGGTAAAATCCTGTGATGGGCTGGTCTGACCGATAAACAAAGTAAATAAATGAACCAAGTTGATTCAGTAGCCTAGATAATTTGCTACATTAGCATGGAAACATTATAATGCTTCTTAACAAGAAGGTTTACATATATTTTGGAAGTACATAGAGTCTCATGGCGAAATCCCACTTACATATGTTTTTAGTCATTTAATAGGTTTCTTCAGCATGTAGAAACGTGCTATTTTTGCTCTTTGAGAGGCAATGATATGAATTGTGAGTCATGTTAACAGAAAGTCAAATGAACAGGTGTTTTTAAGACTAACTTTTTAAAGCAATAAAGGTAATGTGTATTCAGGCGAACAAATTAAAACTCTACAGGGTACAAAGTGAAAAGTAAATGTCTTCTTCCTGCCACTCCTAACTCCCTAGTACTTCTTCCCCAGTAACAGACAGTGTTAGAATTTTTTGAATATTCTTCCAGATATTTTTTTTTAGGAGACAGAGTCTCACTTTTGTTGCCCTAACTAGAGTGCTGTGGCGTTAGCCTAGCTCACAGCAACCTCAAACTCCTGGACTCAAGTGATCCTCCTGTCTCAGCCTCCTGAGTAGCTGGTACTATAGGCATATGCCACCATGTCCGGCTAATTTTTTCTATATATTTTTAGTTGGCCAATTAATTTCTTTCTATTTTTAGTAGAGACAGGGTCTCACTCTTGCTCAGGCTGGTCTCGAACTCCTGAGCTGAAACAATCCACCTGCCTCAGCCTTCCAGAGTGCTAGGATTATAAGCGTGAGCCACTGCGCCTGTCCCAGGTATTTTTTTATGTATTTTTACAAGCAGGATCATACTTACCTATTTTGTTACAATTTGTGTTTTTCTCTTAATAAATTATTATAGACTTTCCATATCAGAACATATAGATCTACCTCATTAAAAATTATTGTGCAATATCTTTTCTATGGATGTATGATAATTTAACAACTTCTATATCAATGGACAGTGTTTTGTTAATACAGTCAATGCTTCAGTGATTATCCTTTAAATAACATCTTTGCACACTGGTGTGATTTATCTGTAGGATAAATTTCTTGAAGTGGAATTGGGCAAAAAGGATGTGCATTTGAATTTTTGATAGATATTGCCAAATTGCCCACTCAGAATAATATATGAGAATGCCTGTTTCCTTGTTTGGTATTCGTTTTTTTTGTTTGTTTGTTTGTTTGTTTTGTTTTGTTTTTGAGACAGAGTCTCACTTTGTTGCCCAGGCTAGGGTGAGTACCATGGTGTCAGCCTAGCTCACAGCAACCTCAATCTCCTGGGCTTAAGCAATCCTCCTGCCTCAGCCTCCCAAGTAGCTGGGACTACAGGCATGCACCACCACGCCTGGCTAATTTTTTCTATATATATTAGTTGGCCAATTAATTTCTTTCTATTTATAGTAGAGATGGGGTCTTGCTCTTGCTCAGAGCTGGTTTCAAACTGCTGACCTCGAGCAATCTGCCTGCCTCGGCCTCCCAGAGAGCTAGGATTACAGGCGTGAGCCACCGCGCCCAGCCGGTATTCATTTGTTAGAAAGGAATTTTATTTTACCTCCTAATAGGTATTTGTTTTTTCTGATCCTTATTATTTCTGGTAGATACCCAAATGTCCTTTGGAGAACCACCTCTTTCCCATGTAGTCGCTGGGGCTCCACCAGGAATAGACAATGTATCTCAGCCCCGGCCAATCAGAGTATCAAGTCTTCCTAATAACATTGTTGACTTAGAGGTGGACCCATGACTTAACTTGTTCCAATGCCGAAGGCTCATGTGACAGTCACTAGGAAGAGTCACTCTCTTTTTTGCTGGATTAACTCCTGGGAGGATACAGACATGGCGTTGCTGAATGACACATTGCTTCCTTGTGGCATACCAGTACGGAGGGGAGTAAAGCTAAGAGATGGAGGCAGACGGTGCCCCTAGATCACGTTGAAATGAAAAGTCAGAAAAATCTTCTTCTGGAGTTTTCAGTTGTGTGAGCTAAAAAATTTCACTTTTTGCTCAATCTGGTTTGGGCTGGGTTTTTGGTCACTTGCAACCTGAAGAGTTCTATTGGATACATGCATCGTTCTCAGTGCCCCAAAACACTAGAAATTTTAAGTAACATTAATAATTTCCTTTTATTGAGTACCTGTTATGTTAGTAGCTGTATGGTCTTGGCCAACTCAGTTGATTTCCCTGAGCCTCAGTTTCTTTATTTGTTAAGTGGGGATGATACTATTAATAATGTTTGCCTTACAGGATAACCATGACACTGAAGATAAAATATGGTGTGTGAGTATAGTAGACATTAGATAAATCATTGTTATTAGTAGTACTTCAATTTATGAGAGACCAAGCTATTAGAGGCCCAAAGAGATTTGATATTATTTTGGGGGGCTGATCTTTGAGTTTATGGTCTTTTGTATACTGGTGAGAAGGGGATACATTTTGGATTTTTTTTTTCTTTTTTTTTCTGGACGAGGTTCTGGGGCCCCAAGAGAGGGGGCCCCAGAAGTCACCCCATTTTGGATTTTGATAGGCCTCGATTTGGATGTGAGCTGTGGCACTTACCAGTTGTGCAAACAGGCAGGTTGTTTAACCACTTTGAGCTTCCACCTCTTCATTTGAAAAACAGGGATAATAATATCAATCTCACAGAGGCTTTTGAGGCTGAACTGAGATAGCATATGTAAAGCATGACAGTGATTTTAAAAGTACTTATTTTCGGTCGGGGTCGGTGGCTCATGCCTGTAATCCTACCACTCTGGGAGGCCGAGGGGGGTGGATCGTTTGAGCTCAGGAGTTGGAGACCAGCCTGAGCAAGAGTGAGACCCCATCTCTACTAAAAATAGAAAGAAATTAGGCTGGGTGCAGTGGCTCACGCCTGTAATCCTAGCACTCTGGGAGGCCAAGGTGAGAGGATTGCTCAAGGTCAGGAGTTCAAAACCAGCCTGAGCAAGAGCGAGACCCTGTCTCTACTATAAATAGAAAGAAATTAATTGGCCAACTAAAAATATTTATAGAAAAAATTAGCCAGGCATGGTGGCGCATGCCTGTAGTCCCAGCTACTCGGGAGGCTGAGGCAGGAGGATTGCTTGAGCCCAGGAGTTTGAGGTTGCTGTGAGCTAGCCTGAACCCATGGCACTCACTCTAGCCTGGGCAATAAAATGAGACTCTGTCGCAAAAACAAAACAAAACAAAACAAAAAACAACCTTACAATGGGAACCTAGGACAATGCCATATGGACCCCTTTCTGGGTAGTATGGAAAGGCACATCCAGAGTTTTTTTTTTTTTTTTTTTTTCTCCTTTTTTTTGAGACAGAGTCTCACTCTGTTGCCTGGGCTAGAGTGCCATGTCGTCAGCCTAGCTCACAGCAACCTCAAACTCCTGGGCTCAAACGATCCTCCTGCTTCAGCCTCCTGAGCAGCTGGGACTGCAGGCATGTGCCACCATGCTCGGCTAATTTTTTCTATATATTTTAGTTGTCCATATAATTTCTTTCTATTTTTAGTAGAGATGGGGTCTCACTCTTGCTCAGGCTGGTCTCGAACTCCTGAGCTGAAATGTTCCACCCGCCTCGGCCTCCCAGAGTGCTAAGATTATAGGCGTGAGCTACCGCATCCAGCCCACATCCAGAGTTTGATTGCTAGTGTGCTCATTCTTCTGTGGAAATCCTGAAGAATAAAATGTTAAGGGAGTTATTAAGCTGAGTGCAACTCTCGGGCTTGCAAACTAGTATGCATAAGACCTCAAATTTCTTTCTGGCTCTCAATATGAAAGTCATGATTGTTTCCCTTGCGTCATCCTCTGCATGTGGCTTTTCATCTTACATTCTGGCTTTGCTCCAGGAGACAACACGCTGCCTAATGCCAGGGATCTGGTGGAAAGGTCACCCCCGGGATGGCCAGGCTGGGAGAAGCTCACTTAACGGTGTGGGTCCCTCACTGCGTCCCTCAATGTTCCACCTCAGTGGGGTAAAAGCAAGAGAGTGAGAAATGCCAAAGGGGTCTAAACTTTAGATTTTGACCTGATAGTATAAATAGAAGGTTTTTTGCTTTGAATTACTATAACTAGGAGTGAGTGAGCTTCTGTTATTCCCCCACTGAATAAAAAATGGAATTTATGATGAGTGGTTGTTAAATAGAGTGATCTAGACCTATTCTTTCCAGCCTAGTGAGACCCAGCCCAACCTTTTACAGACAGTTTCTCTAAATACAACCTGAGAAACCTCAGTGTCCTCTGGAGGTTTTTATAAATGGATGCCAGCCCAGTCTTTATTAAACTGGGTTTATACATCATATAATTGCCTGTCTTCACATACCCCTTCCAGACTCTTTGCTTGAACATGGACCAAGTGAGTTAAGGGTTTTCTTCTCTTGTAAATACAGATCCTCGGTGGTTTTTTTTTTTGTTGTTGTTGTTGCTTCAACTTCATCTTTTTCCATGATGTCCCTGAATTTCTTGAAGTTTCTACTTTTCTCAGTTTGTTTTTTAAAATCAATATAGATTATGTCTACTGATTTTCCCCAATCTAATTCAAAGTACTATAAGGAGACATTTACAGAGCACTTATTGTATACAAAGCTTCAACACAGTTTTTAAAGCTGCGGTATCCAGTATGGTAGCTATTTAAATTTAAATTAATTAAAATAAAATAAAACAATTCAGGTCCTCGGTTGTACTAGTCATATTTCAAATGCTCAGTAGCCGCGTGTGGCTAGTGGCTACTATATTAGCCAGCACAGATATAGAAAGTTTCCAAAACAGTGGGAAAATTCTATTGGACTGTGCTGTTATAGTATTTCCGTTATTTAGAACTATAACTCACTACTTGTCTTTCATTTATAAGATAGTCAAAAACTCATATCTTTCAATAAGAACTTTTTTAGTGATTCAGATAACATTTATTGAATTTTACTGTTAGGCACAATGAGAAACACAGGACAAATAAAATATGTTTCTTGTCCTCAAGGAACTTTAAATATATTGAGGAAAACTGCCACATAACAAAACTAATGAGACTGCAAGACAGGACATGCAAAGTGGTGTAATAGAGGCATAGTTGGGGTATAAGGCATGCATTTGAGGAGGGATTTATTTCTGCTCTGCACGGGGCCTTCGTGCAGAGAGTGGTGTCTAGCAAGGAAAGGACATTGGGAAGGGAGAATGTCATTTTAGGAGCCGAGGGAATAACATGAGCAAAGACACGGAATAGGGAAGGCAGCTCAATCTGGGGCTGATAATAGTGTGTAGAGATTAAGCGCACAGCTGCCAGGGACAAACCACCTGGACTAAAACATTTGGCTTTGCCTCTAGTTAGCAAGTACATTCATCTTTCTAAGTCTCAGTTACTTAATCTGTGAAATGGTGCTAATAATAGTTGCTACCTACCAGGGTCTTTGTGAGGATTAAATGAGATGTTGTGTTTAGAGATTTAGCACAGTGCCTGGCCCCAAGCAGGCCACGAGGGGACGACCTGGGGGAAGAGAGGTTGTTATACTAAGGCAATTACTTGAGGGTGGTTTTAATTTGTGAATAATACTCTCCAAATTGAGTGACCGAAATAAGATAGAAGATAATTTCCCTTTCAGTTAAAAATGTGGTGTTAAGTGGTTATTGGAGGAAATTAGCAGTCTCTGTTACAAAGAGAGACAAAACTGAAGCCAGATTACAGAGGTCTTAGATGCAGTCCAATAAGGAGTTTGTACTTTATTGCTTGGGCTCTGTGGAGCTATTGATACTGTCCATGTTGGGACTTACTGCAGTTGGAGTCTGTTCATGCTAATAGACTTTGACCTGGTTCTTTAAACCATCAATACTCACCCCAGCAATACTCAGATACTTTTGAGACCAGTTACCTTCAATTAAGTTTCTCCTACTATATCAATATTCTTCTCAACTCTTCCTCCTCTTTCAGGAAGGGAAAAGGTAACTCAACAGGAGGAAATGGGGGAAGGCAACCCTTTTCCTGGCAGCTCTCCTTTAGACCTGTTCACTGTATCAGTGGCCCTCGAAAATGTGCTGCGAATGGAAATCGGTTCTTCATACGAGGTGGGTTGTGCCAAGCAGAAAGAATTGGTACCTTTTTTGGATCAGGATACTGTGGTCTCTCTCTGAGTGCCTGTGCCCACCCCAGCCCCTACACTTACCACCCGGCACTGCGTTGTTGACGGTGTGCTCCACTTGGTTCCAAGCAGCTTGAGGGGAGAGTTCAGATCTTACTGGAGTCTATGTCTTCTGCAGTTAACCCAGTGCCTGGTGCAACCAACATAAGGTTATTAAATGTCTGGGTAAATGCTGAGTGTAGAATGCTGCCTAGATTATGTTGGCTTTAAAGCAGCTGGGCTAGAGCTTAAACCCTTACACTGTTCATTATTGCTGAGTTTGTGGTGAAAGCATTTCAGGCAAAGACTACAGAAAGACTTACCTAGGGGGAAAATATAGTTTTTTCCACCTGGAGCATGGTTCTGCTCAGAGTACACTGGACAGTGAAACAATGAGATCAGGTGGAATAATTTGTGTTAAATCCTGAAGTCTGTCCTCTCTTTTTCTTACTTTGTCTATGTTATTGTAGGTACTGGTTTTATACTAAGACATTCAAAAAAATATACTGGCTTTTGTGTTTATTAAATATATTCTATTGTAAGCCCCTCCAACAAGATTTTTAAGTCAACAAATGTTTACTGAGTATGTGTGAAGCATATGGTTGGGGCCATGAAGAATAAAAGGAAGTGAAAAAAAGAACCAACTCTTGCTTTCAAGGAATTTACAATCAACAGTGTGCTAGGAATTCTTAGGTTGTAGGAATCTAAACGTGGTTGACTAGGCTTTTACCCACAAGGGGCTTCCCCATGGTGTGAAAAACAGATAAGCAGATGATTACAGGCACTGTGATCCAGTCTTTGAAGCGTTCTTGGGACCAAATGTCTATATCTTGGTTAAAAAGTTGAAGAAATTGAGCGTTTGAGATTTTGTAAAATCTGCACACACATTCTAGTTAACTAGCATGTAAGATGTTTTCGGGGAGTTGAATCTATTTTAGGAGTGGCAGTGATCTGATATGCAGGAGAGAGAAAGAGAGAGAGGGGAGGGAGAAAAAGAGGGCTGATCATTTTGAGATGACATTAAATTATCTTTTGACACCAGCTGTATCTTTTTTATAACAGAAAATGGAAACAACTCTGTCCTTGACCTTCAAAAAGAAATTGACTTACCTAGCTTAACTATTCAAACAAACAACTGTGTACTCTCTTCAATTCCTATGATGATTTTGATTTACTGTAAATGACTGAATTTAATGAACTAAATTATGCTATTTAAATGCATTTTGTGAATGGTATTGTAGTTTGTTACAAAGCATTATGTCTATGCTAAATTGTGCTGTAAATGATATGGTATGGAACATATGTGCTGTATTCATAATTTAACTGTTGCTATGGAGTGCCTTCTTGGATAGGACACACTGAAAAAAGGAGCCTTTATTTACCTGGTGAAATGAAGGTGATATCTCAGCAAATCACTAGGTCTTACTGACCTTGGCAGAATTACAGTGCTAATATTTTCACATGGATGAACTGTTCTTGAACAATTTCTCTAATGTATATGGCAGAAATAGGCTTTCCATTAAAACTGGGTATATACGGTATATCTCTCTTTCCATTTTTTTCCCCTTCAACAAACATTTACTGCAGTCATTGCAAGGATAATTCCACTTCCATTAAGGTTCATGTTTTCTCCTGGCCTCTTGAATGGTAGAGATAATAGAATATAGAGGTTTGTCTTGCATTTGTGCTGGTGATCTCTAAAGGGACTTGCATTAAATAGCACCCTGTCTTTCTTCTTTCTGAGCAATTCAAGAAATTAAAAAGAGAGTAAATACTGAAGCCAAAATACCACCTTTATTATGGCTGTAGGCTAAGTTGGCTTTGTGTGGGAGCCAAGTGGGCTTTCCAATAGAATCCTGGCATTAGGTACACTAACCCAAAGGTCCTACCTTCCTTACATGGAAGGACTGCCTAGGTAATATTTAAAACATGGAAAAGCAAAGAATTTGTGCTTTCTGTGGACAGGCTCATTTCAAAAGAAAAGTTGAGACAAGTCCAGCACACTCAATTGTTCTTTACAAAATTTACCTGTTAGATTCGAATGAGTAAATGGGTAGAGAGAGGCCTGAGTTTTTGTCATAGGATGGAAACATTAGACATAAGTAAGAAATTATTCCCCAATAACAACTATAATTTATAAAGCAAGAAATTAGTTCAAAAGTTTGTTGCTAGAGAGAAATCCACAAAATTTGTTACTCACTTACAATGCTTCCATTTCTCCCATGTCAGAGGTGTCTTTATGATAGCAATACTTCTATCACTTGATGGAAGAAGGAAGAGACAGCAGGTTTTGGGGCAGCTACAAATAGAGGTTCAGAAAAAAATTACTTGAAATTTACGTGATCGTTCTCAGTAGTTCAGTTCTGGCCACTATATTAATACTATAGTGAGGTAGGTAAGACAAAGAGTTAAGAGGCTTGGGTTTTAGAAGTTTCGTGATCATTAGCTCTGTTTTACTTAGCTTGGGTTGCCGTAAGAAAATACCATAGACTGGGTGGCTTAACCACAGACATTTATTTCCTCGCAGATCTGGAGGCTGGAAGTTCAAGATCAGGGTGCCAGCATGGCTAGTTTCTGGTGAGGCCTCTCTTCCTGGCTCGTAGGTTGCTGCCATCTCACCGTACGTTCACATGACGTCTTCTTTGTGTGCACACACAGAGAGACAGAGAGGGCCAGCTCTCTGGTATCTCTTCTTGTAAGGACACTCATCCTATTTGATCAGGGCCCCACCTTTATGACCTCATTTAACCTTAATTACCTCCTGACATTCCTTATCTCCAAATACAGTCACATTGGGGGTCAATATGAATTTGAGTGTGAGGTGAGTTGGAAAACTTTAGTCCATGGCAAGCTGAATGTGTGACAAGGCAAGTGATTTGTCTCATTTTCCCTTCTTGTAAATGGGAGTTCATGTCTTATTGAACTGGTTACCTGATAAGGTCACCAGTACATCAAGTGAAATAATGAACATCGAAATGTTTAAAGTGCTACACATATAATATTATTTTTATTGATTTATGAATGTAACAGTTACTAAGGCCAAGCTTTTCTTATGATTTAGACACCCTTAGTTTTTTTTCCTCTACCTGAGCATTTATTTCTAGGTGGCAGAAAGGAGAGTTGGGTAATCTTTAGTTATGGTCTCACCCCCTAAAGAAAAGTGTTTTGGAGACAGAGAACAGCATCATGTGGATATTGCACAAGAAATGTTGACTTTTCTATAATGATTTAAAACATTCAGCAACTAGATTTCACAATGAGCAAAACCTCTGGCAAGAAATCAGAGTTTAGTTTTCTTTTAGTAATGTTTTTAAAGTAGAGTTTCTTTCTATTTTTTTTTTATCAAATGCATGAAAGTTTAAGAGAAGAAAGCTACAAAGGTCCATCTCCAATTGGACTGCAAAATAATGTTAGAATGTGGAAATTGGGCAGAGAAAATTAAGCCAGTGGGAGAGTTTTGTCATTTTAATGAGCTTGCTTCTGAATTTAGCAACTTAGAGTTAGGTATATGCAAATGACTAGATTTTGATGAGTTGCTGCAAGAAAAGAATTAGTCATTTTTTCTGTGCTATGTTTGGCATTTTCCTCTGAGTGATTCATTTGACATGTCTCTTGGTAATAACCTCTCTATGTTTATTTTGGAAGCAGCAGTAAATAATACAACTAGTATTTTAAAATATTGTAATGGCGGCCGGGCGCGGTGGCTCACGCCTGTAATCCTAGCACTCTGGGAGGCTGAGGCGGGCGGATTGCTCGAGGTTGGGAGTTCGAAACCATCCTGAGCGAGACCCCATCTCTACTAAAAATAGAAAGAAATTAATTGACCAACTAAAAAATATATATATACAAAAAATTAGCCGGACATGGTGGCGCATGCCTGTAGTCCCAGCTACTTGGGAGGCTGAGGCAGGAGGATCGCTTGAGCCCAGGAGTTTGAGGTTGCTGTGAGCTAGGCTGACGCCATGGCACTCACTCTAGTCAGGGCAACAAAAGTGAGACTCTGTCTCAAAAAAAAAATATATATATATATTGTAATGGCAAATAAGTTTTTAAAATTTGAATTTGGAGCTTATCTATTTACCTTTTTTTTTTTCTTTCTTTCTTTCTTAGGATTATGGCATGAAGTTGCTTTAGGAACAGGGGCAAAATGATTCTTATCTGGAATGTAAAATTTGTTGGTAATACAACCTGGAAATTGAATGTTTTAGCTGGTCTGTGAAGGTCAATGATGACTGGAGAAGTATCCAGGACCTTTCTCTGTGATTGGCCAGCATGAATGGGTATGGGTGGAGCAAACAGGGAGAAGTCAGCTATGACCACAGGACTTTCCACAACCACAACATGGAATTATGATGCCAGAGATGATGCATTTTTATGAATGCCATAAACGTAGAATTTTGGCTGGTTATTCTAGCAAGATGTTGGGATGACATACAGCTAAGAGTTGTTGAGTCAAATAAGCAAAGTCTCTCAAGTGGCATGAACTACTTTAGACATCTCTTTAGAGCCCCCAGGCCACACTTGTAGATGACAAAGTCAAAACCAAGAAATATTAAGTAATTTGTTCAAAGTCACTCAACAAATTCATGGTGGAATCAGAACCACCCTAAGTTTTCCCCTTCCAGTTCAACTTCTCCTATATGCAAGAAATGGGCAAATATTTTTCTGATGGAAAAAAATTGAGGCGAGGCTGGGCATGGTGGCTGATGCCTGTAATCCCAGCACTTTGGGAGGCCAGGCTGGAGGATTGCTTGAGGCCAGAAGTTCAAGACCAGTTTGGTCAATATAGTGAGACCTATATTGTATAAAAAAATTGTTTAAATCAGCCAGGTGTGGTGGCACATGCTTGTAGTCTCAGCTACTTGGTAGGCTGAGGCAACAGGACTGCTTGAGCCCAGAAGTTCAAGGTTGCAGTAAGCTACAGTAGTGCTGTTGCACTCTAGCCAGGGTGCCAAAGCAAGACCCTGTCTCAAAAAAAAAAAATTTGAGGCAAAAAAATCTTCTTCTATGACCACTAAAACATGTAGGATCATAGAGTCAGATCATGAAATGTTTAGAAAGACTTAAAGATTAGGTTTTTAAATGCTGTCTAACCCAATCTCCTATACAACATTTGAATCCAATTTACAAAATCCCTGCCAAGTGGTCAGTCTATGTTTGCATACTTAGAGTGATGGGAAGCTTGGCCTTTGATGTTTGTGTAGCTCAGATTGTTAGAAAGTTTAGTCTTTCATTGGGCCTAATTTTGTCTTTCTATGACTTCAACTCATAGGTTTTAGTTCTACTATCTGATGATTCAAAAATCATGCAGTTAGCTTTGGGAATGTATTATCCTTTACCCTCTTTCATAGCTTTTACCCTTGTCTTTCCTTATGTTCAACGCTTTATATTCTCGTAGGACACACCCAAATGCTCGCTGGGCCAATCAAATCTATAAATATGCCTATTACCAATGTCTTTCAATGTCTTTCAAGTTCACTGTGTAAAATAGGCCTGAAAATTCTCAAAGAGGGAGAGCGAAAGGGGAATTAGTCTACTATAATTTATTGAGGCCAGTTGTTTGATTTCCTTGAGGTCCTTTGCAGATGCTGATTTCATGGGGGTCTCAGTATGGCTAATATAATCTACTTGGCCAGGTTGACTCAACCCATTTTCTAAAACTCATTGTTTGATTTGTTATCTCTGTGTATCTTTGTGATGCTAAAATTTCCAGTGTCCATGATAGTACTTAGCAAATTATCTAAGGTACTGTCTTTCATCCAGATCTCCAAATATTCTTTACTAATGATTTAGTTTTGTGTACCTTGGATTTATGCAAACTTGATGTTTAAAAATAAGATGTAGACCAAAAAAATTCAGAAAATGATTATTCACTCAAAGAAGTCTTTTAAATAGCAAGTTCTGCAAATGCCCCTACGGTATAATTAGGTCAAAGAAGTTCTCTTTTGACCTAAGATCTCTGCAATACTTCAATTACATAAAGCAAGATACAGACATTTGAAATCTCTGTAAGGGAGAAAGAATTACAGAAATAAACTTATAGATGAACAAATAGAAATGAGGAGGTAAAATTCAACACAGAAAGTGATCTGAATATTGCCACATTTTTAGGACTACAGACATACTCCAAGATTTACTGTTTGAAAGTTAGTGTGGCAAGAGGGAAGAAAGTTAGTAGAGCTTGTGGCTCAACCTAAGAAGTATAAATATAGTTTCAATTTGTCAAGTGTTTGCAGACTTGTAGAAGAGGCAGTTTAGGTGTATGCCAGATTTTACTAGGATTATATCCAAACCATCTACTCAAAACAGAACCTGAATTTGAAACTTTGAGAAAATTCCACTATTTTTGTTTTTGATTTTTTGATTTTTTTTTTTTTTTTTTTTTTTTTTTGAGACAGAGTCTCGCTTGTTGCCCAGGCTAGAGTGAGTGCCGTGGCATCAGCCTAGCTCACAGCAACCTCAAACTCCTGGGCTCAAGCAATCCTTCTGCCTCAGCCTCCCAAGTAGCTGGGACTACAGGCATGCGCCACCATGCCCAGCTAATTATATATATATATTAGTTGGCCAATTAATTTCTTTCTATTTATAGTAGAGACGGGGTCTTGCTCTTGCTCAGGCTGGTTTCGAACTCCTGACCTCGAGCAATCCGCCCGCCTCGGCCTCCCTATTTTTGTTTTTAATCCATTCCAATGTCAGCAAGATTTTTCTCATGATCTAACCTGAGCCTCTAGTTTGAGATCATAAAAGATGAAGTTACAGCTGGTCGGCATCTTCTTGTAAGATCCTATATGCACAGACGTCTTTCTCTCTGGATTATGAAGTTCTGATCTAGTCATGATGATTTTGTGGGGACCTGATAAGTAGGAAGATCTCTTACAGTTGTCTCTGGATATCTGTGGGGAATTGGATCCAGGACCTCCCTTAGATACCCAAATCCCCACAGATTAGAAACTTGCAGTCAGCCCTTCAGAAGCTGGGGATATAAAAAGGCAGTCCTTCCTATACATGGGGTTTTGCATCCCATGAAAACTGTATTTTCTTTTTTTTTTGAGACAGAGTCTCACTTTGTTGCCCAGGCTAGAGTGAGTGCCATGGCGTCAGCCTAGCTTACAGCAACCTCAAACTCCTGGGCTCAAGCAATTCTTCTGCCTCAGCCTCCCGAGTAGCTGGGACTACAGGCATGCGCCACCATGCCCGGCTAATTTTTTCTATGTATATTAGTTGGCCAATTAATTTCTTTCTATTTATAGTAGAGATAGGGTCTCACTCTTGCTCAGGCTGGTTTTGAACTCCTGACCTTGAGCGATCTGCCCGCCTCAGCCTCCCAGAGTGCTAGGATTACAGGCGTGAGCCCCCTCACCCAGCCTCCGGCCTGTCTTAAGTTTTGTTAGGTAGGACCAGAGCAACATTTTGTCTAGGGCTAATTTGCCCCTACTACCAAGGCAATATCCTTCTGAGTTCTCTGCCTGTTGCCTTATTATTATGAGGGGTTTATTTTTAACTCTGGCTGGTTGGGAACTATTCCTAGCCCTGTGGGAGCTCTGAAAATTGTTTACCTATTCCTGAAAAAGTGGAAAGTTGTTCTTTTTCCAACTTTGGGTGGTTGCTTCATATGCACGTGTGCTTATCACTAAGCTTAAGACTCCAGGTGGATCCTCCATAGATCTCGGTTTTCTCTTCCTTGTGGTACTCTGATACTATATTCTCTCCTCTTTGGTACTTTCTAGCCATCTTGGTTTGCTCAAATTCTCACCTCTCTCAACTCAGGGGGACCACTTCATTTCTTTTCCTTCCTCCCAGGGATTATTGTTCTGTACTGCCTGTTTTCTGATGTCTAAAAATTATTATTTCATATATTTGTCTGATTTTTTTAGTTACTCCATTATAGCCAGAAATGGCATCCTAAAAATCAGTGTATTTTAGGACTCTCAAGTGAGAAGAATGGTTTCCAACTTTCTATTAGTACACCCTAAAAATATTTAATGCACAGTATTTAAAGGCATTTATGTAAACAATTGAAATCTTTCTTTGGGGAAATTAAAACAACAAAACTTGATTGCGTATCATGATTTCATATTTTGCAAATGTTAATATTTAATCATATGCAGAGCCATTTAGCTTAAGTGCATTAATGTAACTCATTTAAAAGAGGCCAGTAATTGTCCTATTAACTCCCAGTCTGGATGTTATCTGCTCTGCCCTGCTGGTAAGGCCAGAGGGGGACTCTTCTATTGGCACCCACAGAGATTGCTCTGATCTGTTGAAAATCCTGTTAAAATCTAATTACTTAGGAGAATCAGCCAGGGAATATCTAATGAGCTCGAGGAAACCCACTAGAAGAAATTCTGTGTTACTAACGAATGAAATGTCTTCTGTCTTTCAATTATACTGATACCACATGAACGTAATTGGTGCCTTATAAAATGTGACTCTTGTTTGTTGTTTTTTAATTGTGTGTCATGAATTTTTTTGGTCACGTGAAAATAACTTAATTTCCCATGGAGGAGAAATGATGGTGCAAAGCTTAAATAAGTATACTTCATTTCCTCACAAATATTTGATTCTCATTATCAAATGCTTAAAAAAATTATGTACATTATTTAGTGAAACCACTACATGGATGTAAAAAAAAAAAGTGATGATTAAAAGACCTTGAATTTTTAATCTAGAATGAAAAATGTGTTAATCAAGAAACTCTGAAAAGAATCATTCTCTGCAATCATTTAAAAAATATTGCCAAAAGAAATTGATTTATTAAAAATGAAAATTCATTTATCTTACTTGTTTTGTAAATATATCTTTGAAAATCTTAGTATGGTTTACATTGCCTTCTCTCTTTAACAGTTAGCAATATCTTTGTTTCCATATCTAACCTAATTTTATATTTCCACTTTGTTGATATTCCACTTTCTTATTTTTAGGACTTTGTTTTCTTAAAATTGATGGGTGATGCTTCATATCATTATAGTTAAAAGCATGGGCTTTGGAATCAGATAGACCTGATATATTCAAATCCTAGCTCTTCTATTCACACTAAATTTCTTAACCTTCTGAGTCTCAGTTTCCATTTCTATACAATGGGGACACCAGCTAGTATGTGCAGTACTGCATAAGGTAGTTGTAAGGATTCTGTGAAGTGACGCATGTAAAATGCTGATTAGCACAGTATCATGCATGTTGCAAGAGCTCAAGAAATGATAGTTATTATTTTTGAAGACTAATTAAATTTTAGAACATGAAAGAATTGTGATATCTAAGATTCATTAAAAACTAATGTAGGGTGAATTTCTATTATCCTAATGTACTTCTATCACCATGTTCATATTAAATTTGTTGAAAAAATTAAAATGAGTCTATTTTTAGTAGCATGTCAGTGAACTTCATTCCAAAGTTTATCAAGTTTTTAGCCAATGTGTCATTTTATAACATGGATTGATTTCAGCAGATGACACCAGAAACAAAATGTGGTTTGGTGATACATTACTTAGAAAAATACCTGTCTTAGTGATAAATTATTATTGGAATATTATATAAGATTTTAATGATTGAGGAGAAAAAAAGACTATTACATATTATTTCAACAATTAACAATGTAACTATTATTTAAAATTGTTATCTGGCCTATAGAACCATGGCAGTTGGAATACTTACATTGACAGTGCTTTTATTTTCTATCATTCAATAACATGTTAAAATCAGATTTTCTCTTTTGCCTAATATATAGACGGAAACACTTTTTAATCAGACTATTTTAAAGCTTACAAGTTGCCTTATAAAATGATTCTGTATACTTATAACTGGACAAGGAGGTAGAATTGTTATAATAATGTTTTTATCTAGAATAGACTCTTTTATGCTTAAAATTCCTTTCTTGTATAATTCATTATTACTGCAACTTTATGAAGTAGCCATATGGTGCTGTATTGCAGGTAATAACAGGAAACAGAGTTTTTGTATACATGCAGTTCTGATTATATGTCTAGTATAAAAGATATATGCAAAATTATAACACAAATTAGAATGTTTCAGCAAAATAATATTTAAATGTTTAAAATAATTTTATAATATTTTGTTAATTTAACACTTTACATAGATTTTATTTTCTTAAAAAAATCTGATTGAGAGATAATTAGTACTATTTACTTGATAGGAGATGTCAGAATAATTCATATATGCATTTAATGACTTTACTATTTGTTGAAAAGTTTATGTGTAGTAAATAAACATTGTGAATTTATTGTATCTGGCAGAAATTATTATACTATAATTAGGGACCAAACACCAGCTAATTTGTTCATATGACAAATATTTACAGAGGGCATATCATTTGCCAGAATGGGGATTGCTAAGGTTTGAATGTCTGTATCCCTTCAAAATTCACGTATTGGAACTTACATCCCAAGATGATGGTATTAAAAGGTGAGTCCTTTGGGAAGTGATTAAGTCATCAGAAATCCCTCCTCATGAATGGGATTAGTGTCCTTATCAAAGGGGCTTCACAGAGCTGCCTGGCCCTTCCATCTCTTCTGCCATGTGAGGACACACAATTGTCCCTTGTGCCCTTCTGCTTCTCACCATGTGAAGATGCAGCAACAAGGTGCCGTCTGTGAAGCAGAGAGCCAGCCTTCATCCGACATCCGACAGCAAATCTACAGTGCCTTGCTCTTGGACTTCCCAGCCTCCAGAACTATGAGACATAAATTTCTGTTGTTTACGAATTACCCAGTCTAAGGTATTTTGTTACAGCAAAACAGATGGACTAAGACTGGGATTTAGTGTTGAACAAGACAGGCAAGGAAGAAGAATTAGCAGACTCATTATTAAAGCTAATATTTTGCCATAATGTCAATTCATGAAACTGTTCACTCAGCCTAAGCCCCTGTCAGAAAGTGCTTTGGTTGTTGATAGTAGCATATGAAACTACTGACTAAGCCTGGCTTTGCTGGTGAATTCATACACATAACTTGATTCAGTTGGCATGTCTTTATTCAACCAGTTTCTGTTTAACAGAAAACAAATACTTCACTTTGACAATAGAAGTAAAAACAAAAAGATAGGTAGCCTTACTTCTTTCCCTGTGCCCTTCCAAGCTTAAACTCTCTGCTTCAAATGTCCAAATCTCTGTAAAGCACGAGTCACTGCTCTCCATCAGCCTTCCATAACTTTGCCTGGCACATGGTAGGCACTCAATGAATTAACATAACTAATAATTCTATTATTCTATTGGTTTATATTTCTAGTTCTGTTGTTGATTTCCCTGTGATAATCTGGTATAAAGCCAAATCACAGGATCCGTTGATTTTGCTGTGTTAAAATGAGTAGTATGTTTTCTAAAAGCCTAAATAAAATGTATTGAGGATCATGAGATATTAGTTTGAACTATTTGAAATAGCTGATATTTGATCTTTTTGATCTACAAAATATAAAAGTTTCATATAATTCAATCTAATATTTTTTTCCTAAGGTGTTTTAACTTGACTAGCGATGTAATAAAATTACCAAAATAATCACAACTCCAAATATATTCATTACATTAGTGCTTATAGTTTTCTTTCTACCTTTCTATAATATCTATTTCACCTTGATTGCTGATTTTGGCCTTACTTTCTTCACTGAATAGTATTTTATCACCAGAAAATTAATTGAGTAATATACCTGTCACTCCAAATTCTCAATTATATATTTTTTAATGTTAATAAGCCTAAAGTCCAGTAGGCTAGGTCTAGCAAGCAGTATTATTTGACTTTTTTAAGGACTTTTAAGCACCAAGGTATAATAGGTAGTATTTAATTTCTAAATATAGTTTTAATTTTAAAAAATGCCAGTTTCTTTCAACATCAGAAAGTACATATGAAACTTATTTTCAGTGTTGCTGACAAATTAGAAGATTTCATTAGTCTATAATTTGAAAATTATTACTGTGTTTACTCTTCAAACTAAAATCTCAAGCTCTGGCTGGGCGTGAGCCCTGGCTCATAGCTATAGTCCTAGCACTTTGGGAGGCCTAGGCAGCAGGATTGCTTGAGGTCAGGAGTTCGAGACCAATGTGAACAACATAGCAAGACTCCATCTTCACAAAACATAGAAAAATTAGCCAGGCGTGGTGACACACGCTTGTTGTCCCAGCTACTCAGGAGGCTGAGGTAGGAAGATCTCTTGAGCCCAGGAGACTGAGGTTGCGGTGAGCTATGATCATGCCATTGCTCTCATGGCCAGCCAACAAAGTGAAACCCTGTCTCAAAAAATAAAATATAAAAAAATAAAATCTCAAGCCCTGTTATACTCATTTCTGATTTATTCAGATAATACTATAGAATAATCTTATAATCTTTGCAAAATATGGTTATGACAAAATGATATTTTCTCCAGAAATTTATTAGTCTGTCTCTAAAGAAAATGTAATATTCTAAAAGTTATAATTATTTTTTTTTCTGGAAAAGCCAAAGATTATCATTCTTTGCTATTTTAAATATAAAGCAACTCTACTGAATGAGCTAAAGCTCCCCTAAGGTAAAGCCCGAGCTGTACTCTGTTTCCTATCTTTTAAGGGAAGGTAACATAATTTAATTTGCCTAACATTTGCCTAGAAAGATGGCTGAAGAAGAGAGATGTAACCTGGCTCTTTATGCAAATATCAGGAAGCCCTTATAGCTACTAAATCAGTTAATCTAAGAGCCCTGAACAAGTAACTCAAATGAGTGGTCCCCAAATTTGGGGCCTGTGATGAGGCTTTTACTGGTTGGCAGCAAAATGGCAAAAATCAGGACAATATAAATTTTCCATAAAGGCATATTTATTAAATTAAGATGAATATTTATGTTTTTCTTCTTTTTATGTTTTTAATATAGACTATTTTCAAATGAAATTATAGTAAATGATTTTTTTCAATGTTCCTATTTGCCAAAATAAAGTTAGCAATCCTATGTGACTTCAAAATGTTTTTTGAAATTTTCTTGAAATCTAAAACTCTTGAAAGCACCTATGACCTTTATATATCTGTTTTCTCACCTGTTAAATGGAGGGTAATGTTTCTTATTTCACTAGATTAGTGTGAAGACTATATGAGATACGGAGGTGGACATTCCACAATGTCTGACGCTTTGTAGATGCTCCCAACATTAGTTTTATCTGAAACTCTGGTGTAGGAACCAAGGTTTCATGTAGTTTTCCTTTGTGGAGAATGAAGACAATAAGTTCAGATTGGGACAGTACTGGGCACATAGAAGATGCCAAATAAGTTTTGTGTGTGTGTGTCTACAGGATACTAGGGTAGAAGAGTCTTGTACACAGATGGATATGAATGCCAGGAGTACTAGAATGAGTTCTAGGCGGGAAGCCATTAGTGCATAGATGGTGGCTAAGTGAGGAAAGTATGAAGACAGGGGACCTGGGACAGACAGACAGACAGTAATGATTCTAAAGCCCAGGAAGCCCTGCTGCCTCCTGAACAAACAAGCAAAGGAAGCAGCACAGAGGTTCCATCCTACAACATCCTCATAGCAGTTGTGTGTGCCATGTGTCTTCTAATTTTTTGGATTTTCCATCTTCAGTAAAAGTCTGAAAGTCTTTGGACTCCTCTTGTTGAATCTTTAATTCCAGAGATCAAACCTCTTTTCCTGTGAGGCTGCAGCTACTCTGGGTGCTGTTGGCACTAGAGATAATTCTTTAGGGTGAACCAATATGTGAGAACTAAGGGTTTGCATAAGGAGTTCTTGAATCAAGTGAAGTTATTTTCTGATAATAAGTATATTTTGATCTGAAGAATGGTTCACACTATTAGAGAAGGATGGCTTGACAGCATGCAGCTCAACAAGAGATGCACATAGGAAGGTAAGGGAGGAAGGAGACCCTGGGCTAACCAGCCAGAACTAATGAAGCCAGCTTGGCAATCAATGGGGTAACAGATGTTGCAGCCAGATCATCTCACCCTAACAGAGATGTGTGGTTTTCTTACTTCTGTATAAAAGGGCAGCCAAAAAGACCTTTGTCCAGCCTGGCTTTTGTTACCAGCTGTCTGACTGTTGGTAGAACTTGTCTTTGTTTATGGTACCCTCCCATTTCAGCCCAAGGGTCCATTTACTTCACAAACCTCATTCTCATGTGCTGGGTCAGTCTATCTATTGGAATAGTTTTAAAGACTTCCTGGCCTGGCTTTAGTTCCTGGACGTATTCTTACTAGAAGTGAGCCTCAGCTAAACCGTGAAGTTGGCGAAGTTCGTTGTCCACAACTCTGGGATTCTTTCTGTGGCCCTTCCCGCCAGCTCCCTGATGTCTTCTTCCTTTCAAGAAGACACACACCGTATTTTCATAGTACCTCTCTTCATGGAGATCAGGGAGACAGTTTGATAAATCAACACACTACTATGTTTATGGCAAATGCAACTTCCTCAGGCCCCTCAGAAACTAAGCTGTATTCATATCCACTCTTTACTTCTTTCAGTGTAAGTGATATCCATTCTTAAATCTAAGGCTGATTCTTCCATTTGTGTTTTGAATTTCGTCTCCTCCTTCTGTTTAGATTCCTTGCTTTTTCAATGATCCCTCTTTTTCTTGTACTTTTGTTCTCTCTCTTTTTTTGAACAGAGTCTCACTCTGTTGCCCAGGCTAGAGTGAGTGCTGTGGCGTCAGCCTAGCTCACAGCAACCTCAAACTCCTGGGCTCAAGCAATCCTCCTGCCTCAGCCTCCTGAGTAGCTGGGACTACAGGCATGTGCCACCATGCCCGGCTAATTTTTTCTCTATATATTAGTTGGCCAATTAATTTCTTTCTATTTGTAGTAGAGACGGGGTCTCGCTCTTGCTCAGGCTGGTTTTGAACTCCTCACCTCGAGCAATCCACCGGCCTCGGCCTCCCAGAATGCTAGGATTACAGACGTGAGCCACCGCACCTGGCCTACTTTTGTTTTCTTTTTCTCAGAATATCTGAGTTCTAACTTTGGTTTTGCCACTTGCTTACCGTATGATGTTGGACAAATACTCTCTTTTCTAGGCCATAATTTTCTCATCTGTAAAATGAAAGGGCTGAGTACATGACCTACACTCTTCTTTATCTCTAACTCTCTGATCCGAAGGCATAAACTCAGGAGGCTAAGGTTTATCTTTGTATTCTCTCATATTGACCTACCAGTCTTCGTGATAAAGTATGACTAGAATATCATATATTAATTATGAACAAGAAAAAAAGTACTACATATTATTTCAATAAATGATAATATAACTATTATTTAAAATTATTATCTGAGTTAGAGGAAAAAATTGTTATCTGGCCTACAGGACTCAAGAAATACTTGAATTGACAGCATCTCTCAGGTGCTCGTACTAGTTCTTCTTCTTAGAAAACAAAATGATTTTGTGGCTGGGTGCAGTGGCTCAGGCCTATAATCCTCGCACTCTGGGAGGCCGAGGTGGGAGGATTGTTTGAGCTCAGGAGTTCCAGTCCAGCCTGAGCAAGAGCATGACCCCATCTCTACTAACAATAGAAAGAAATTAGCCAAACAACTAAAAATAGAAAAAATTAGCTGGGCATGGTGTTGTGTGCCTGTAGTCCCAGCTACCCCGGAGACTGAGGCACTAGGATTGCTTGAGCCCAGGAGTTTGAGGTTGCTGTGAGCTAGGCTGATGCCATGGAACTCTAGCCCAGGCAAGAGAGTGAGACTCTGTCTCAAAAAAGAAAATAATAAAATAGAAAACAAAATGATTTTGTAACTCAGTTTACACTAAGGTAATATTGATCATTTTTTTATACATATTTTCTTTGTATTAGTTAGAACAGTTCACATTGCAAGAAACTAAAACCCAATTCAAACCAGGTTAAGCAAAAGGATTTCCCACAGGAATAGTTAGCTGCAAGCCTAGATGGCTCTAGGGACTCACTCAAAGTTATTAGGCCTCTATAATATAATTTTTCTACTAATCAAGGTAGTCTAAATGGTGTTACAAACAACTTTCAAATCTCCATATCTTAACACAGTGAAAGTTTATTTGTTGTACACATAACAGTTTATTGAGGATGTTCAGTGGGTGGCCATCCATGTGATAATTTGGGGTTTCAAGCTTGTTTTATCTCTTCGCTTACTACTCCTACAGTCCTCTGCTGGACATATAGCCAAAAGAGAGGGGTGGGAGTTAGGGAGAGCATGGAGGATCACTGCCACTGGCCAGAACCCAGTCACAGAGCTACAATTATCTGCCAGGGAGAGAGAGAAATGCAAGTTCACTGTGTGCCCAGCGGGAAGAGAGGTTGTAGTGAGCACTTGGCAGTCTTGTACTCTTTTTCTCTGTTGACTCTATTTTCTCTCCTGTGTTATTCTTCACCAAGTTCTCTTCACATGGGAGCAAAAATGACTGCAGGCAGCCACAGACTCAAATCCTCCTAATTTATCAACTCCAGCAGAAGAGATTATCTTCCTTGTTAGCTCCAGCAGAAAAGCCCCCTCCCTGGACCAGGACTGAGGCTAGAGGAATGGGTCACACTAGCTGGCCAAGTCTGGGTGGTTAGTCCCTCCAGAGTCATCCTTGTCCAAAGACATGAGTGGGTTACCCCAGAAAAGAGGGGCCCTGTAATCAAAAAATAAAAAATAAAACATTGTCACATAGGCAGGAAACAAGAGAGCTATACTACCCCTTTTATAGGAAAAAATGCTTATTTTAATTAAGAAAATAGTTTCAGTGATCAAGTCTTGATAATTTATAAAATGCTTATTTTTCTTTCTTCTTTCTGCTCACTTTCCCCCTTGTCATTTACACTGATATGTGAATTTATTGATCTCACCAAACAAATGAGTCCAGATGGGAACAATATATTTGAGTAGATCTGTGCCAACATCATTTTGAAAAATGTTCCCAGAGGTACTGTCGCCAAGATAAGTCTGTTTAGAATATTGTGTATTTAAAGAGGGCAATGCTTATCCCATAGAAATTAATCTTTTGTGGTAGAATTTTAGGCCCCTGATTGAGGAAGATGTTTTGAGCTGACTTGCAGCCCCAAAACCTTCAAATCAAATCATACAGGTGACTGTTGTAGATGGAAGAGCAGTGAATGACATTTCAGTACCTGTGTACTGGCTGCACTGCGGAACCCCTTTGCTTGTATGGAGCAAGTTGGCTTAGGGAGGCTTTTAGGACTTAGGAGCAAGAGACCACATGGAGATAAGAGATTTGGCTAATAAGGCTATCCATCAATTCCAGATAGCTGGAACTGATGCTCTTGGATAGAGCCTAGAACTTAGAAATTCTTATAGTCACAGGCTAGAAAAACTCTCTCTCTGACCCAAATATGTGGTAAAGAAGCTTGCCATCTGTCTGTGGGCATTGCCATCTGTCAAGGAAATTGAAATCTCAGGCTTATGCTATATGTATGTGTGATGCCCAAGTTTATTCTACCTGCATCATGTAGGACCCAAAAGTTAAGAAATAGTCTAGGACCATTGATATCATTGAGAGAAACATGTCTGTAGAACGAGCCTAAAAATACATCATGTTATCTTCCATACTTTCCCAACCCACGAGCACCTATCACTGCCACAGAGTAAATAAACTCCTCTGAAAATGGAATAGAGAAAAATGACAAGCCATATAAAGAAAAAATTTCCATGAAGTATAGTCAGCAGATGTAACCAACAGCATTAGCACCTTAAGAACCAGAAATAATGGAATAATTTGAAAGGGGTTGTAAAATAAATGTTTATGTTGATTTAAAAATTAAAAGGAAGAATAGAAGCCATATTGAAGTAAGAGCACTGTATGAAAAGTGAGCAGATAACAAACTATGTACAAAATCTGTATGAGGAAAACCACAAAATTCTCCTAAAAGTAGGAGCTCAAGAGTTCAAGGCTGCGGTGAGCTGTGATTGAGCTTGTGAATAGCCACTGCACTCTGGATGGACAACATGGCAAGACCATTGTCTTTTAAAAAATAAAATAAAACTTTTATAAAAAAATTGATAAACTAAATATTAGTTCAAGAAATTAGAATAGGTTGGGCACAGTGGCTCACACCTGTAATCCTGGCACTCTGGGAGGCCGAGGCAGGAGGATTGCTGGAGGTCAGGAGTTCAAGACTAGCCTGAGCAAGAGCGAGACCCTGTCTCTACTAAAAATAGAAAGAAATTTTGCTGGACAACTAAAAATCTATACATAGAAAAAATTAGCTGGGCATGGCGGCGCATGCCTGTAGTACCAGCTACCCCACAGGCTGAGGCAGAAGGGTTGCTTGAGCCCAGGAATTTGAGTTTGCTGTGAACTACGCTGATGCCACGGCACTCTAGCCCAGGGAACAGAGCAAGACTGTCTCAAAAAAAAAAAAAAAAGAAATTAGAATAAACCTTCCAAAAGGAGAAGGAAGAAATTATAGCAATAGGAAGAGAATTTAATTAAATAGAAAAGGAAAATAGAGAAAATCCACAAACTAAATGATGGTTAGAAAAACCTATGGATGGATTTATTTATTTGTTATTATTATTTTTTGAGACAGAGTCTCACTCTCTTGCCCAGGCTTGAGTGCCGTGGCGTCAGCCTAGCTCACAGCAACCTCAAACTCCTGGGCTCAAGGGACGCTCTAGCCTCAGCCTCCCAAGTATCTGGGATTACTGGCATGCGCTACCATGCCTGGCTAATTTTTTAAATATATTTTTAGTTGGCCAATTAATTTCTTTCTTTTTATAGTAGAGATGGGTCTCGCTCTTGCTCAGGCTGGTTTCGAACTCCTGACCTTGAGCAATCCACCCACCTTGGCCTCCCAGAGTGCAAGGATTACAGGTGTGAGCCACTGCGCCTGGCCCTGGATAGATTTATTAAGGGAAAAAGAAAGATAACAGGGATGGCGAAGAAAGGTGTGCCCCACTGAGTCCATCACCACAGAGATGTCTAGTAGGGACCATGATGTGTCCTTTTGAATCAGCAAGAAGTATGGAATGGCAAGGGCAGTCTCAGCAGAATGGTAAGGTCAGAAGCTTCATTCACTGTTTTTTTTTTTTTTTTTTTTTTAATGAATAGATCAGGAAGGATTAGAAACATTAAGCATAGATAATTCCTTTAAGAAATTTTATTGTGAAGGAAAGGAGAGAGTGTGAGACAGCAAGAGAGCAAGTGAGAAAGAATACTAACCAGAAGGGGAAATAATAGAATGAATAATATTCCTGGTTGAGAGATTTTCCTCTAGTGTTTTCAGAAACCCGTGGGAAAGAAGGGAAGCAACTGGTGTAGAATAATAGTTGGGGAAAACTGTCCTGCTCATAGCCCCTGCTTGGGTGCAAGATTTAGAGGCCATATTTTATCACATGACCCTGCTTTTCCTGGCCACAGCTGGTTAATGGGGAGGAGATGATCACTCAGATTCTCTCAAGAATTTGTCCTACGAAAAAGAGATTGTAGTGGTGGACCTTCATAATATACATAGACCTGGGGCTGGTAGCCAGGCAGGGGTCTGAGCACCCACAGAAAACTTTTAGAGAGGAGAGTAAGAGAGGGAGGGATGAAGGAAGAGAAAAGAGAAGAAAAGGGAGGGGATAAAAGGAGAGAAAGGAAATTAGAAAGATGCAGCAGAGGTGAGAATCACCATAGGTGCTCTAAAGGAGAAAAAGTTTTGATTATTTTTTAAGCTTCATTCCTAGATCTTGTTTCTATCTATGAAGTTTAGGTCTATCAATATCTGGGTCAGAGAAATTGTCCTTTTCAAATTTTACAATAAAGCATTCATTCATTAAAGTGATTTAGTAAATATTTATTCTTTGCAACACATATGGTTGTGTTATGTGAGGTGGTGAGAATAACACAAGTAAAGTCATAGGCATGGGAATTAAAATCCAACTGAACCAAGGAGAAGCCATAATGGAAGTGGGACTTAACAACGATGAAAGTTAAAATTGCAGGAGCAAACCACCTCAAGTTCATGGCAGAAGGAAAGTGAAGTATGAATCAACCATCCAACTAAACAATCCACCTATCAATCAATCTCAGTGATAACTTTCACCAAGATGGATCTAGCTACATCTTGCCATGTTACCTGTCTTCTTACCAAATCAGTCTTTCCCTTTTACTTAAACATCGTTAAATAAAATTCTTTGAAGAAAGGCGCTTTTATATAAAACAGTGCAAGTAAATGTCAGCCCCAATTAACAGCAAGTTTAGAAGAGGGAGAGTAAATTTAAGCTTTTGTTAATAGGAAACACTCCATATCTCTCTCCTTGCCATGGCGTATTATAATTCCAAAGATGGTTGCAGCCATACATACCCTAGCCTACATGGTCTTCTTACTATATAAGGCTGACCTTTTTTCACTGTGAGGTGGGATCTGTGTTCCCTCTACTTGAACCCATGCATTACTTTGTAACTTGCCTTGACTAGTAACATGCAGCACAAGTGAGGTTGCATTACTTCCCATGCTGGTCATAAAGAACAGCTTTCACTGGGCTCTCTCTCTTGGGATGCTTGCTTCTGGAGTCCAGGTACCAGACTGTGAGGAAGCCAAGGCCACAAGGAGAGGCTGTGTAGGAGTGTTTTGGCCGACAGCCTCAGCTGGACCCAACAGCTAGCATCAACTGAGTGTAAATGAGTCTTCTGATGATTCCAAATTTCAAGTCTTCTAGCTGAAGCTGCAGAAATTATGAAGCACATGATTTCCCCACTGTGCCCTGTCTAAATTCTCGTCCCATAGAAATTATGAGAGATAATATATGATTATTATTATTTTAAGTCACCAGGTTTTGGGGTGATTTTATATACCGTGATAGATAATGAATACACTACTCACATTGTAAACCCAAATCATAAAGCTGGTGCTGAACAAGATAATGCCAAGCTTTCTTGAAAAAAAAAAATTTTTTTTTTATTATTCTGGAACCACTACTTAAGTTTTAGTGACATTCCTGTATAACTTTGCCTTTGGAGAATGAGGAAATTGTTTGTTATTTTGACCTAGGAAACCAGTTTCTATTATAGCCCTTCTTGACAAAATCTAGAATCTAGAAAACAGTCACTGATGCAACACTGACATCTTCATGAATGATTGAACTTCTAAATTTCTCTCTCCTGAAAGTCTCACCCAGTTATTTTGCTCATAGTAGGTACATAATAAATACTGAATTGGATTGAGTTTTTCAATATAAAGCACATCATTTTACAGGGCACTGGCAGTGAAAATGCCAGGATTTCTGTGAGAATGGAAGGGTTGTAAAAGAAACCATCTGACAATAATATTTTGAGCCATTTCAGTAGCAACACCCAAAGAGCTGCCTGGAGTAACATTAAAGCCCTTCCTTCATAATTTCCATTAAACAACTTCCAGCCCCCTTTTCCATCAACAAATGCAATGTAATTAAAAACAGCGTGCTTTTTTTGAGATTGGGGTGCCAACCTACTCAGGTTCTGGTGAAGGCCCTCTTCCGGGGTGCAGACTGCTGACTTCTTGTTGTGACATCATATGGCAGAAGAGATGAGGGAGCTCTTTGAGGTTTCTTTTGTAAGGGTTCTAATCCTGTTGGGAGGACTCTGCTCTCATCACCTAATCACCTCCCAAAAGCTTCACCTGTTAATGCCATCACATTGGGGGGTTGAATTTCAGGGTATAAATTTTGGAGGGACACAAAGCTTCAGTTCATAAATAAAGTTAATTTCTCTTCCACTGTTGCCCATACCCCATTGAAATTCTACTTTATCCTGTATGAGCTCAGATAAATGTTAAAGAGAAAGCAAATAACTGTAGGACAGCCTTTACTGTAGAAGGATCAGGTTTTTTAGGGGGCTGGGAGTGGGATATGAGAAGATAATACATTTAATTTAAAAATTTTGTATGTAGCAAAATATATATAACATAAAATTTGCAATTTTATCCATTTTTTTATTTTCTGGTCTAATTGCTCTGGCTAGAACTTCCTGTTCAGTATTGAATAGCTGTGGTGAAAGTAGGCATCATTGTCTTGTTCTTCATCTTGGGGTAAATCTTTCAATCTTTTACCATTGAATATGAAGTTAGCTGTTGAGTTTTTCGTAAATGCCCTTTATAATGTTGAAGATATGATATTTTTATTATGAAAGTGTTGGATTTTGTCAAATGCCTTTTCTGCATCAGTTGATATGATTCGCTTGGGTTTTTTCCTTCATTTTATAGATGTGATGAATTACATTGCTTTATTTTTCTGTGTTGAACTATTCTTGCATTATTGGGATAAATTTCACTTGGTCATGATAATAGGTGCATATTCCTTTCATATGCTATTGATTTAGTTTACTGGGATTTCATTGAGGATTTTTGCATCTATATTAATAAGGGATATTAATCTATGATTTTCTTTTCTTGTGATGCCTTTATCTGATATCACGGTAATGCTGGTCTCATTGAAAGATTTAGGAAGTGTTCCTTCTCCTCCCATTCTTTGGAGGAGTTTGAGAATGATTGTTGTTAGTTCTTCTTTAAATGTTTGGTAGCATTCACCTATGAAGCTGCCTGGTTCTGGACTGGTTTTCTTGGTGGGGAGAAGTTTTTGATTACTGATTCAATCTCTTCACTTGTTATTAGTCTGTTGAGATTTTCTATTTCTCCTTGAGTCAGTTTAGGTAATTTGTGTGTTTCTAGGAATTTTTCTATTTCATTTAGGTTATCTAATTTGTTGATGTATAATTAATTATTAATAGTATCCTTTCATAATCCTTTTTATTTCTGTAAGGCCAGTAGTGTCTTCACTTTAACTTCTGATTATAGTTTTTTATTTGTGTTTTCTCTCTTTTTCATTCTGGATGACCCAGCTTTTAATGTATGAAACCACTTGTCTAATAGCTACCCTTCATTGAGCTCTTAGTATTCTTCATTAGGGGTTTAAAGACAACTCAGTTAATTCTTACAGCTACCCTAAGAGAGTATCAGTATCCCCATAGGATAGATGAGGAAATCAAGACTCAGGGAAACTCAATGAAATTCCCAAGATCACATAGCTAGTAAGTGATAGGCCCAGAATTCTAATGACCACTACACCTATTCCTTATATTGAAGGTTTCTTGAAGAGCAAAACGATATGTAGTTTAGGTGTGATGGAGTTTCCCAGTTGAATTCTGCATAGAGACCAACAGGTGTAATGAATACACATTTCTTTTACAGTGAGAATTTTCTCAATACAAATAGGATATATGGAGATAGGGTAATTAGAGAACATGATTTGTATTACATGCAGATGTTGGTTATACATCAGTTGCAGTAGAAAGGTTGTTATTCATGCAGCATTGGGAACACATGCATGTTTGTTTTGAGTGGCTGGCTGTTCATTTGGCAACTTATTCTTTTGATTGTTTTTTGCAGTTATGAACTGTGCTACTATTTATTTTGATTCTGTGCTTTTTAAAACATCAATTTATTAAAATTTTCTATTTTATTACTCATTTGATAACACCAGGTCTAAAATCTCAATGATTATATGCTGTCTTATATGCTGTTTAGGATTTGCTTAATGATGATATGTGCAACTTAGTTTTAACTTCCCAAACTAAAATATATTTATGCATTATAAATAAATCCCTCTGCTCCTCTTGTTGCTAAGGACCTGAAACTCTGTAGCTTCTGAAACCCCTTTTTATTTCTCACTGACATCCTTGCTTTTGCATTGTTTTCACACCACTGTTTTACATCAGTTTCTTTCTTTCTTTTTTTTTTTAAGAGACTGAATCTCACTCTATCACCCAGACTGGAGTACAGTGGCATGATCATAGCTCACTGTAACCTCGAACTCCTGGGCTCAAGAGATCCTTCCCTCCTACCTCGGCCACTATGCCCAGTCCTATATCAGTTTTATAGGAGTGCAAGAGTTGCATATTATAGAAGACAAGCCGTATTTCAGAAAAAAATGCACATCAAATAGAGGAAGAGAAAGGCCCCATTTCTTGTGAAAACCATGGAAGGTTCTTTTCAGAAAACTTTCTTAAAATCATTACATTCAGAGATCTGGTAAAAACTATTCTAGTTCTAGTTTTTTTTGGGGGAAAAGTCTGCCATATTTTTGGAGGCTCCTTGAAGTATTAAAGTTTGAGCTCTTCTATCAGAATCAAGGAAACATATGAGCTAAAACATTTTAAAAAGGGAGACATTTTCATGCTTTCCCTTTAAGAGGTTAATTGATAAACCTAATGAATGAGAACCTCTCAGTGTCAGTCCATAATTCAATGTGTGTACTTCTCTTCAATAGTGAATAAAATTTATGAAATCCAGAATTACAAAAATGAGAGCATCCTTAGTCATGCCTGGTCCCCTTGGCATGTCTTATTATATTATTGAAGTGCATCCCAGCAAACAGACTGCTTCTACATGGAAAACATTGAATATAGTTTCTTGTATCAACAAACTATCTGGAGGACTTGGCTTTGGACCCCAGCAAGGAGTATAGCTATGAGTAGAGGGAGAAGAGATGATGGATGAGTTGCATGTGGACTGTGATGGAGAGGGTAGGAAAAGAACTTCTGTTTTCCTAGAGTAGGCAAACATAAAATATGATTGCTCTCAGTATGCTGAGCACACCCCTATCATGACTCCAAGGTGTTTTGTAGCTACGGTGCTATAATTCACCACCTTTCTCATGCTTTTTTCTGGCAACCAATTAATACCTCCTGGGTAATTTTATTCAGGAAAGAATGCTGTTCGTCAAATTTGCAACACTTGTTTTTGACCCCAAATATCCAGTGGCACTCCTCTCCAACCATTTTTGCCATCGGTCCTTTAGCCTGGGAATAGTTTCAGATGCCTCATTGCGCATCCTTCCTCCATATTTAAACATTTGTTGAATTTCTTGGTCAAGTTCTACTTTATCCTGCCTTGGCTGCTTCTTTCTGTGTCTTGTAGTTCCCAGTGTTCCTGTATTTCAAAGTGTAAGAGAGTCTGTGAATAGTCATAATTAATGATCAAAAATACAGAAATGGGAAAGGAATGAAGAGGAAGTAGCATGAGCCTTTAGGGATTTTTATGTGGTGACTATCACAGAGGGACTTAGAATCCTATCACTTCATAAGCTCAATTCCTAGCCTCTTGCTTACCATGTAGTAGGTGTTCAAAAGATACTAGCTTGAGTCTACTGAATTATATGGTCCTTTATAGCTTACATCATCTCCTTTGATTCTTTTTTTTTTAATGGACATATATGATTGTACATATTTATGTGGTACGTGGTGATGTTTTGATATATAAAATGTATAGTGATCAAATTAGAGTAATTCTTAAATAGCATATCCGTCATCTCAAGTGTTTATCATTTATTTGTGTTAGGAACATTCAATATCCTCTCTACTAGCTACTTGAAAATATATAATATATTATTGTTAACCGTGGTCACCCTATAATGGTATAGAACACTAGAGCTGATTCCTCTTATCTAAGTGTAATTTTGCATCCTTTCTCAAATCTCTTCCTATCACCCTCTTTCCCCAACCCTTCCCAGCCTCTAGTAACCTCTGTTCTACTTTTCACTTCTATGAAATCATGTTTCTTAGCCTCTGAATATGACTGAGAATATGTGGTGTGTATCTTTCTGTTCTTGGCTTATTTCACTTAACATGATGTCCTTCAGTTCCATCCATGTTGACACGAATGGCAGGACTCCATTCTTTTTTTAGGGCCAAATAGTATTTCATTGTGTATGTATATCATATTTTCTTTATCCATTCATCTGTTGTTGGACACCTGGTTTTAGTCTATATCTTGGCTATTGTGAATAATACTGCAATAAACATGAGGCGCAGCTATCTCTTCAATATACTGATTTCCTTTCCTTTGGATAAATGCCCAGTACTGGTATTGCTGGATCTTTTGATAGTTCTATTTGTAGTTTCATGAGAAGCCTCCCTACTGCTCTCCAGAGTGGCTGTACTAGTTTGCATTCCCATTAACAGTGTATAAGGTTTCCCTTTTCTGCACATTCTTGTTAACATTTGTTATTTTTTTATTTTTATTTTTTTTTTATAATAGCCATCCTAGCTGGTGTGAGATGCTATCTCATTGTGATTTTGATTTGCATCTCCTTGATGATTAGAGATGGTGAGCATTTTTTCATATATTTTTTGGCCATTTGTATGTCTTTTTTTGAGAAATGTCTGTTCAGATTATTTGCCCATTTTTAAATCAGATTTTTTTTTTTTGAGACAGAGTCTCGCTTTGTTGTCCAGGCTAGAGTGAGTGTTGTGGCGTCAGCCTAGCTCACAGCAACCTCAACCTCCTGGGCTCAAGCAATCCTGTTGCCTTAGCCTCCAGAGTAGCTGGGACTACAGGCATGCGCCACCATGCCCGGCTAATTTTTTCTATATATATTAGTTGGCCAATTAATTTCTTTCTATTTATAGTAGAGACGGGGTCTCACTCTTGCTCAGGCTGATTTTGAACTCCTGACCTTGAGCAATCCCCCTGCCTCAGCCTCCCAGAGTGCTAGGATTACAGGCGTGAGCCACCGCACCCAGCCTCAGATTTTTTTTTTGAGACAGAGTCTCACTGTGTTGCCCAGGCTAGAGTTGCTATGGCGTCAGCCTAGCTCACAGCAACCTCAAACTGCTGAGGTCAGGCGATCCTCCTGCCTCAGCCTCCCAAGTAGCTGGGACTACAGGCATGCGCCACCATGCCCAGCTAATTTTTTTCTATATATATGAGTTGGCCAATTAATTTCTTTCTATTTATAGTAGAGACGGGGTCTCGCTCTTGCTCAGGCTGGTTTCAAACTCCTGACCTCAAGCAATCCCCCTGCCTCGGCCTCCCAGAGTGCTAGGATTACAGGCGTGAGCCACCGTGCCTGTCCGAAATATTTGATTCTTATACTAATCCCATGTGGAAGCCAGAACAGATGGCACTATCTTCATTTTTGAAACAAGGAAACAGAATTTCAGAATTTTCAGAATTACAGAATCTCACAGAGATTATATAACATACCAAGATAACCCAACAAGAAAGTGGTGTTTAGGGCTTTAGGGAATTCTCCTAATCAAGTAGGCAACAAATAAATGAAATAATTCAAAGAACACATAGTAAGCCTTGATGTGAGCTATCATCTCTCCTTGAGCTTATTTATATTTTATCTCTCCATTCATTCAAGAAATATTTGCTGAATGCCTATTATGCGCCAAGCACTATTCTGGGCACTGAGAATATATCCATGAATAAAAGAGACAAAAATTCCTACCCTCTCAGAATTTATATGATCATTTACTGAGGTCTAATTGCCTGCTGACTTGCCTTATCTATTACTAGGATAAGTCTATTTATGTACTGATTTACTCGAGAAATATTGGTTGATCAGCTACTATGTGCCAGGCACTAGGATAGGTGCTGAGAATAAACGGTTGTGAAAAAAATAAGCACAACCCTTGTTTTTAGTGAGCGTCATTGGAGGAGACAGACAATAATCAAATAATGAGTGCTCAGTGCTAAGGAGATGTTCCTGGTGCTGTGAGAACATATAAAGGGGGATTTGGCCAAATGAGAGAGGACAGAAAACGCTTTCTTTGGAAAGTAATGATTGAGCTAAGAAGAGAAGGAGTTAATTAGATGAAGAGGCAGAGGGAACAGCATTAAAAGGCCCTGTGGTAGTAGGAGGATCCATGGCACTTACAAAGAAGGTAGAAGAAGGCAACGTGGCTGTATGAAGCACAGAGAAGAAAGGAGTTGACGAAGCTTGAGAAATAGGTAGGGCCAGATCATTCAGGCTTTTAAAGAGTTTGGTCTTTATCTTTAGAACAATTGGAAGTCATTGAAATATTTTAAGCACAAGGGAGTGACAAAGCCAGATAAGAATTTTGAAAAGATTATTTCAAGGGCCAGGAGTGGAATGAGAAGAATCCAGTTGACAGGTTATGGTAGTAGTCTGTGCAAGAGATGATGAAATGATGCTATCTTGGACCAGGGTGGTGGCAGTGGAGATGGAGGCAAGTAGATGGAGTCTAGGTAGAAATGACAGGTGTTAGTGTTCAGTTTGAATGTGGGCAGTGATGGCAAGCAAGCGTCAGGGATGACTTCCTTGAGGCTGAAGCTGAAACTTGTTCAGTGCAGTAGCTCCAGCTCCTAACAGTGTTTGGCACATGGTAGTTACTGGTAACAGAATGGGACTAGAATGAAGTCACATGACTCCCAATGTGAATTTTTTGCTCTTCCTCTACCGTTGGAAACCACGTCAGTGGTTTTAGGATAGACTTAGGTGAAACAAGGTACTCATTATTAGAGTTGGTGCTTGGCTAGAGGTAAGAGTGGAAGTTGAGGGTATTGGAGAGCGGAGGTGGAATTATGAAAAAGACTCTCTGTTAGGGATTAGGTTGTTCTGCAGTAAAAGAGGCCATTTCTGAAGATATTTTGGGGGGGGGGTAACATATATATTTAATTCTAAAAAAATATTTGTTATTGAGCACAGAAACTGATGTTTGTATTTTCAAATACTTTCATTTCAATTTCTAATTTAAGCTTTGTAATAACCCTGAGAAATGAGGCAAGGATGATCACTTCTCATTTTCCAATAGAGAAAATTGTGGCTCAGAGAGATTTTGTGTCTATTGAAACTTCAATCCATATCTTTGAATTACAAATTCAATGTGCTTCTTCACTAGGCTACATTCAATATAGAATCTTACCACTTTTGGTGGGATTAAACTTGGAAATAAATTTTTTACAAGAATATTAAGAATAACCTGTTGAAATTGGAATGAGTCTGGAAAGACTTAGTGATTATAATCACGTATCATGAGAAATCATGTATTCGTATTCCCTTTAGAGGAGATTTGGATTTTCAGAAATACTAATTGATTCTCTCACACAGAGCATTTCTATCATATATTATGAGTAAGTCAACTTTCCAAATAGCTTCTTACAGAGTAGATTATTTGGCTTTCATTCAAAGTTTTCAGACTCAGAAATCCTTTTCTAAGCAGATGTAGCTGTCAAGTGAAAGGACCAGGGTGGCAGGAGCAGGAGGCAAAGGAGTCTTTGGCAAGTTTTCTATTTCCCTGACAGTTCTCTACCTTTCTACCCATTTCCTTTTCCCCTGGACAAGGCAGTCTGTGGCTCACCAGCATCTGCTGCCTTCCAGGACTGTTGGAGACTGGAAGATTGTAGATATATTGTGATGAATTGAGCCTGTAAGTGTGTTGGCAACTCAATCTGCTGCCATTGAGAGATCCACACATTTTAATTATGGGCTTAGTTTCTTAGGTCTTGGAATTATAGTTTCTGCATGTATTCCTGGTATGCATGTTTAGGGATGTGTTCTCATCTCAGTTTGTGAGAATTTATGTGCCCAATTCCCGTTAGCATTAATGGGAGTTGAATATATAAATCGTTGAATGTCAAAATGAGAATATACCCTTTAGTCTCAAGGATGAATGAGCCACATCTCTCTTTCCAGCTATTCTTACTAGGTGATATTCTAAATTTCTGCGGCAAATTTTTGACCAAAAAAAGTTGGGTTGTGGATAAGCCCTAAATATAGCACAAAATCATTTTATTTTTACCAGTTTTATGAACATAATTTCCAGTATAAGCATAGAATATTTATGTGCTTATTTTAAGAGATTTTCCAAGTATCTTATTATTAATAAAACTGATTGCTTTATTATTAAAAATATTTTTGAAACATCATAAAATATATTAAAACTGTTAATAAGCATATCACTGGATGTGCTTTCATTCACTCATTTAACTAACGTTTGCTGAATGGGTGCTATATGACAGGTACTGTGCTAAGCTCTGGGGATGGTAAGAGACAATCTTTTCTTTGAGGAGGAAGAGAGAGATAAAAACAAACAACAAACTTTACAATACAAAGCTGTAAAATAAAAAGGAGATACAAAGAATCATAAAAACAACCAAGAAAGACAGAATGGCTGGAGGAAATGGGAAAGGCTTCACAAAGCCTGTACAGTTGGAACAGGGTCTTGAAGGTGAGTAGGAATTCTCCAGGCTGAGAATGTCCAGATGGGTTGTTCTATGGAATATTCCCACATTCTTGACTGTGCTAATTGTTTGTTCACAGTCTTATTTAACTTTTTTTCCCCCCACCTAAACAGCCTATAAACTGGAAATTAACTCTAGAGGCTTAATTAGATTCAGGTTAAACATTTTCAGCAAGAATATTCCTTAAGTTATAGCATGTACTTCATATTACATCCCGTCAGGAGGCACATAGCGTTAGGTTGTCCTCTGTTAGGGATGGTAAATGTGGTCTCTTAGTTAAAATAGTGACTGCCAGATTTCTCCATTATAAAGTGCTTTCCCCCCTTTGTAATTAAGTAAAAGAAAGTCTGTGGGGTAATATTTTAGTGCTGTGCAAATATGTTATTTATCAAGTAAGAGTTTTTTTTTTTTTTTTTTGAGACAGAGTCTCACTTTGTTGCCCAGGCTAGAGTGAGTGCCATGGCATCAGCCTCGCTCACAGCAACCTCAATCTCCTGGGTTCAAGCGATCCTCCTGCCTCAGCCTCCCAAGTAGCTGGGACTAGAGGCATGTGCCACCATGCCCGGCTAATTTTTTGTATATATATATTTTTAGTTGGTCAATTAATTTCTTTCTATTTTTGGTAGAGACAGGGTCTCGCTCAGGCTGGTTTCGAACTCCTGACCTTGAGCAATCTGCCCGCCTCGGCCTCCCAAAGTGCTAGGATTACAGACGTGAGCCACCATGCCTGGCCTTTTTTTTTTTTTTTTTTTTTTTTAAGATGAAAGTAAGTATAGCATGTTTATTTGCTGATGGGAGCAAACTAGAAAAAAAAGAAACATTGATGATGCAGGTGAGAGAAGAAACAATTGCCGGAGCATTGCTTGTGAATAGAAGAAAGAGGATAGGATCCAGCATACAACTGGAGATAGAATCCTACACATTCTCCATAGTAACTGGATGGAAGTGGATTATATGGATATGGACGCAAGTAGGATGGTATGTATAGTGGGGGAGCTTTTGGAAATACTTTGCTAGTTTTTTCTATTTGCCATTATAATTAGTGATGATTTCAAATGTAAACTCAGCCAAATATAGGGATCCAGCTTTCCCTCTCCTTCTCCCTGGAGTGGCATTTAAGTTATCTGGGATTTCATTTGTCATGGTCTAAGGAGAAGGAAAAATCTGCTCTACAAGCTCCGCCACTCATTAGTCACTTTCGTATCTGCTTCAGTGTCTGTTTTCCTACTGCACCTTTCAGCTTGTACAGTCCATGCCTTACGCCAAGGTACCTCCTCATCCTTCAGGCTAAACTTGCCTTCTTGTAGCCACTTCTGGGGTCAAGAAAAACTTGGGGAACTGTCACAGTTTCTCTTTTCCTAAACGCATCTAGTTGAATTACTGCTGAATTGTTGCCGTGTATTTCTGGGATAGAGATTTTCGTTATGAACCTTGCTGTCTTTCTGGACTTTACCCAGGAAGCAAAGCACAAATGTCTTCCTGGAATCTCCTAAATCTATCTGAGATTTCTATTGTCGTACCACCCAGGGCTGAACCTGGGGATCCCAGAGTATGGGCTCCCTTCTTGGAGGCTCACATCTGCAGCTAACTTGATTCCTCTCCTTTCCATTTTCAAGTCTTTCTTCAGCCTAACTTTCAAGCATGGATCTTCTATCATCATGCCTTCCTTTGCCCCATTCTGTTGTTTAGATACAAACTTTTTTTTTACCTGAAAATGTCTTTATTTTATCTTCATTTTTTTCCTTGTTTATTTATTTTTTTATTTTTTCCAGTATATTGTGGGGGTACAAATATTAAGGTTACATATATTGCCCTTGTCCCCCTTCCCCCTTGAGGCAGAGCTTCAAGCATGTCCATCTCCCAGGTGGTGTGCATCGCGTTCATTATGTATGTATACACCCATCCCCCCCGCACCTGCTCAACACCCCATAAATATTATTCCTATATGTCCATTTAGGTGTTAATCAGTTAATACCAATTTGCTGGTGAGTACATGTGGTGCTTATTTTTCCATTCTTGGGATACTTCACTTAATAGAATGGGTTCCAGCTCTATCCAGGAAAATACAAGAGGTGCCATATCACCATCGTTTCTTAGAGCTGAATAGTACTCCGTGGTATACATATACCACATTTTATTAATCCACTCATGTATTGATGGGAACTTCGGTTGTTTCCACATCTTTGCAATTGTGAATTTTGCTGCTATAAACATTCGAGTGCAGGTGTCTTTTTCATAGAGTCACTTTTGTTCTTTAGGGTAGATGACCAGTAATGGGATTGCTGGATCTGGATACAAACTTTATACTCTGAGAACTTCATGCTCTTATCTTTTAAGAGAAAATCTTTTCTCTCTTTCAAAAAACAAATAAACAACCATACCAACAAAACAAAACATTTGTAGGCTTTCAGGATTACTATTTCTATCAGGGATTTAAGACCTTTTTTTCCTCCCCAAATAAAGAGAACTTAGCTCTGTTTTCTGGATTTTACCTTCCCTTGAGTACATAAGCTTGGGCATCAACGTTTCATTTTAATTGTGGAAGAATAAAGGAATTCCTGAGAACAACAAATTATTGAGTAATAAATGTTATTCTTCTGCACACATATTATTAAAACACATATTTCCCCATAATTATTCTGTGTATTAATCAGAATATGGAGTATCTATTTTTAAAAGACCAAAAGAAGCATTTCAGAGTATCCCAGGGAATGAATGAGAGAATAGGGAAAGATAGGCTCTGAAAAGAATGCAGACTGAGATTTAAGGTGGAAGGGAACATGCTCTGTCTTTGTGCACAATACTGATATTCAATCACTACTGGTCCATGCAGTGGCAAATATAAAGGGAATGATTTGAAATGGCATGAACTCATCAAGAAATGTACTGGGTCCCTTTGGAATGACATCTTATTTTTGCCCTCCTAAAACAGACAGAGAAAGCAGTGTCACCACCTTTCCAGTATTCCAAGGGAAGCTTAGTAATTGCATTTGGTTCTGCTGGTCTTTTAATATGTAACCAAGTGGTGTGACTCAACATCACATTAATTTCAAAATGTGCGTCATCCTATTTATGCAACTTTTTTTTTTTTTCAGACAAGAAGAAATAACTTCTGGGCTTAAATTCAATTTAGATATTCTGTTAAAAAGGAATAATGTCAGAGATTTGGAAGTTTGTTTTAGAGAATGTACAGAAAAATAACAATTCATTTTTAAGTTTAGGGTAAAATTTCTCTATCTTTTCTCTTCATACATAAATATTAGCTTTATCAATGTATTTATAAATGCATATGATGTTACTGGTTATATTATACTTATGCAGTAGTATGTATTTGTCATAAGACATATTTATGTAGATGCCCTAAAGTTATGGAATCTTGGAGGACACTGGAAATGTAAATCAATCCTGTGCTTCAAGATATGTTGCAGAATAGTGGAGAAGGTAGTCTCTCATAGAGAGTTCACTTGAATATTCTGTCCTAGAGGCAGCTTTTGTTTCTTAGGTACTTGATTGATTTTAGGGCTGATTCTTTCACTGTAGAAGCAATTAGAATACTACCTGGTTGAAAATGGACAAAGCAACTTTTTCAGGGTGTATAAAACTGTTTATGTGAAGGTCCTGTATAAGGCATGTTTACTGAGAAACACATTTCAGAGTGCCTACTGTTTGTCCTTATATGAGCATCCATTTAAGATGAATGTCTCTCAAATCATTTACCTATTCCCTCCTGTAAATGTAGCCTTTTACCAGATGATACACACTTGTGGGTCACAGCCTATACATGAAATGCCACCCCTCTTTTCTATAGCCACACAATCCTTCCTGACATTAATGCCCAGATTCTTCTTCTGCATGAAGTCTTACCTGATTCCATTAACTCAGTAATTTCTCTTCCTCTGATCTCTGGGAGTATGTGCTATTTGCCTTACCTCTTTGGTTTTTCTCATTGAAGCTTTGTAACCAGTCCAGTTAGCAAGGCTATTTGACTTTTTCTGTTTTTATATCGCATCTCTTCAACTAGATTTCAGACTCTTTATATATATATACATATATAATATATATATGTATATATATAAAATAAGTCTTCACATCTTACATTGCTTAGCACATGATAAATGCTCAAACCTTATTTGTTAAGTGAAAAGTTCTGAATACCAAAATATATCTGGCTCCCAAGTGGTTCAGATAAGGGATCATGCACCTCTCTTACGTACTCATAGGATTATTAGAGGGATTAAGTGAGATAATAGATGGTAACCATTTAGCACTATGCCTGGAATATAATGAGCCCTTAATAAATATCGGCTAGCGTTATTGGTACTTACATTTTAAATTAACCACATTAGACTTTTGTGAAAGTTAAGTTTCTTTCACCATTTTACATTTAGTACCTATAGTTTTTCTTATACTCTAATGAACAAATGATTTTCCCAGGAAGCTAGACTTTAAAATGTATTTAAGAAATGAAATTATATTTATTATTGACTTTTATCTCAGAAGCACCCTTGGTAATGTATTCACTCTTTTTCATGTACTTGTCACTTCATTCATTTTACAAAAAATTGCTAGTTCCTGATGATCTGACAGTAAACAAACAGACGTTGTTCCTGACTTCCTACATTTTATAGTCTAGTGGAAACTAATTAGTGGGGTTTTTTTTTCCTGTTGATTCAGTCTTTCATTTATTCAACAAATAATGATTGAGTACTTACTATATACCAGGCACTGTTCTAGGCACTGGGGATATGGCAGTTACCAAGGCAGACAAGGTCCCTGCCTCCATAAAATTTAGTTTTTAGTGGGGAAAGACAAATAGTAAACAAACACAATATTTTTGTGTGATGATAAATTCAGTGAAGGCAACTAAATAGGCTGATATGCTAGAGAGTGACTTGGTATATGTGAGGGTGGAGCTATGTTAGGTAAAGTAGTCAGGGAAAGTTTGGTGAAGAAATATTCCAACCAAGGCCATGTAATGGAGATAGACCTGACTGAACATAGCAAACTCAAAAATAACAGAAGCTTAAAACTTGATAGAAATTACTTCTCACCAAGTTTTTTTGGTAGTTCTGCTTCATCAAATTGTCTGGGACCTAGAGTCCTTCTATGTTGTTGCACTCACATCCCTGGAGTGTCATCCACATGGTCACAGATGGCTAACCACCGGGTCTACACTCCAGCCAGTAGGAAAAGGGAAGGGGGAGGAGGAAGCCATAGCTTTATAAAAATGCATCCCCTTTAAGAGGATAACCTGAAAATTGACCATGTCATTTTTCTCACATCCCATTGGCCAGAACATAATCACAGGGCCACATCTAGTTGCCTATTAGAAAATGTAATTTTTACTTGGATAATCATGTACTCAGCTAAAGATTCTATTAGTATGACAGAAGTGGTGAATGGGTATTAGAGGAATAGCAGTCTTTGCTACAGAACTGAATAATGAAATGGAGCCTGGGGAAGAACATCGTGGGCAATAGTATTCCAAGCAGAAAGAATAGAATTTCAAAGACCTTGGGCAGAGGTGGGTTTCCATTAAGATAAATGAGGCTTAAGCATCAGGGCATCTCACTTGCATCAGTCCCATCCAACACCCTGCATTGACTTTTATATAATTGTACCTAAATTGAACAAGCTTCAAGCCCTACAAAACTTTATCAGACCCTGGCCCTAAGGAAGGAAAGTAGTTGGCATATTAGGAATTGAAAGAAGGTCAGTATGTATGGAGCAGAATGAACAAGAGGGGGAATAGAACTGGATGAGATTGGGTAGGTAAGTAGGAAATAGCTTATATAGAACATTGTACGGAGAGAATGTTAGATTTTATTTTATCATAATGGGAAACCACTGGAGGATTTTAAGAAGGGAAAAATGAGATTTGACTTATATTTATTGTGAAGGAGACACAGAAGAAAATGTTCACTGAAAAATTTAAAATAACCTAATGTACATTAACGGACTGGATTAATAAACTGTGGTATATTCATAAAGGGAATATTTCAGAGTACTGAAAATGAATGAGTTAGAGTTATGTGTATCAATGTAGGTGAATCTCAAAAACATGATGTTGAGAAAAAAGAACAAATTGTAGCAGTAATATACAGTATCATTTCATTTATGTATGACTTGATTTATATAAAATTTAAGAGCATTTAAATAATATATTATTTAAGGATACATATTGTAGAAAACACTGCTAGTTGCCTACCCAATATCTAGCCTCCTCTTTTTCCATAATAGCAGAACTTCGCTTTTATAGTGGTGGGAATATGTCCAAGTGAAAAACTACATTTTTCACCTTCTCTTGCAGATATAGGTTATGTCATAGTTCTGAAAAATAGTATTTAAGTAGAAGTTGTGGGTAGGGTCTTGGGAAAGATCCTTAGAAGGAGAAAAGAACTCAGTTTACATGTAATTTTTGCTATTGGCCCTTCCTTCTTTCTCTTGCCCAGAAATGAGTCACAGTGATTGAAGCTAGAGCAGCCATATTGCAACCATTAGGGCAAAACCAAGAGGCTCCCAAATAATTTAATCTTTGAGACACCAAAGCAACCTCATTTCCTCAACTGTCTACCCTAAGTCTCTCAATTACGTGAGAAAGACAAACTCCCATTTCTCTATGAATCACAGTTGTTTGGGTTTCTGTTAGATGCAGCTGAACTCGATCCTAACTGATATGCATGAATTTGTAATAAAAGTAAAATCTCAACTATAGAAATAAAAATCAGCAAATTCACTAAATTCAGGACAATTATTATCTCTGAAGCCAGAGTAACGTGAATGGGCCTGGGCATGAATACAGAGATCCTTCAGTTATATTTTATTTTATTTTTTTATATATGTGTGAATTATTTCATTTAAGAAAAGGTCTGGCTGCTTGGGTGGTGAAAGAGGGGAAACACGGAAGGTGGAGGCTCCATTGCAATGCAGGTGAGAGATGATGATGGCTTGGATTAGATTAAAGTAGGAAAGAAAGTATTTGAAATACAGTTGGGGGCAGAGCATACAGGACTTCATGATGAATTACATGGGAGTTGTGAGAGAAGGGGGAAAATCAAGGATGACTCCTATTTTTTTGGTATAAGCAACTGGGTAGGTGGTAGTACTGCTGCGATGTGGGCGGCTGGGGGAGGAGCAGGCTTGGGCAGGGCGGCAGTCAAGCGTTTGGCTTTGGACACTTAGGATCGAGATACCTAAGTGGAAATGTCAAGTAGGCAACTTGATATAGGAGACTATGAACCTAGGACATGTTCAAGGACTTCCGGAAAATAGAATCAGGTTTGTTTTTAATCTGTGCATCCATATGGGGTCTTGTTTATTCTCTCCCCTTTGACCCCTTTAGATAGGGATTTGGAACTGGCGAAAAGGAATGGCTTCTGGCGGGACAGAGTCAGTGGTGACAAAGTTGGGATAATTCTGTATAAAACCTGCCATACTTGTTTTTGAGTGGCTCCTTGGAAGTGAGTACACGACAGTAATCAGTGATTATCAATATAAATTTCACCACATTTTGGTCACTGGGCTTTTAACCTTGGAAGTGTGTAGGAGGGGTATCAGCTTAATATCAATTCTGTTGTGCCTAACATTGTCCTGAGCTAGTAGCCTTCCTAAATCCAAGGGTGCAAAGAGTCTAATATTTGAGAAATATTGTGGTAAAAATTGTGAAGTGTCTAAAGATGTTAAAGTAAACATTTCACTAAATTAATTCCAAATGTTTTAGGAGAACTCTTTTTACAACACATAAAAACAAATGTAACTGTTGATAGAAAGTCTAATATGTACCAGGCACTTTACAAACATTCACTGATATTAATCCTTACAAAACTTTTATGAGGTGGATATTTTTATTATTCTATATTACTTGACCTTTTGGGGACTCA